>NW_022589734.1:17707744-17806019 GCF_004348235.1 Phoca vitulina
AGGGAAGGCTGGGCCCGGAGCGGGCGCGCGGCGGCTCCCGGAGCGCGGCGGGGGCCCGGGCGGGAACGGCGAGCGGCTCGGGGCCTGGGGCCGCGGGGGCCGGACGCCTCGGGGGTGGCGGGCGGGGGACGGGCCAAGTCTGCGGGGATCCCGGGGGCACAGCCTGGAACTGAGTCCCCGCAGTGGGGCCGCTGTCACCCGCAGACTCGGAGCCCTGGGGCGTGCCGGGTGGGCAGGCCTTACCCACGGAATGAAACACGCCTCGACCGAAATGCCAGCACGCCGCCCCCTCCGCCCGCCCCACGCCAGCGTGCAGCGCTCTTTTCAGATCGAGTCGGGGACCGAGGCTAGAAATGAATCTGTGCGTCTACCACCGAAAAGAGTGTGTGTTTCTCAACACCGCGCTCGCTCCCCGGGCCTTCCCTTCCCTGCCCCTGCACGTCTCCTGTGTGAGAGACGTCAAGTCGGCTGGGAGGGTCATTCACTCTTACGTAAGAATTTAATAGCAATGGGTTCTGTCGTCCTGCCAGATGCAGACCTCGCTGCCAGGGCGGAACTGGGTGAATCTGATTTATTCTGTTTGGTTCAACAAGTGCTTATCGGGAGCTTACTGTGTGCCAGGCATTTTGAAGGGTACAAAAGTATAAAATTCAGAGTTTAAATCTGGGGGACATATTTCGATGTTGCTTAAATGTGGAAATTCAATCATTCCTAAGTTCACTGAAAGTTGAATTGGGGGCCTACTGTGTGCAGGGTGCTGTAAAGGGTACACGCAGACATGAATAAAGTTACGCATCCTGTACCCCAGACTCACACTCGGGGGGGGGGGGCGGAATAGCACGGGAGTCAGATATAATGCTACTGTGTGGGCAGGTGCTGAGAGACAGGTTCAGTTCTGTCTCCAACAGGTGCCACGTTGTGGGCTTGCCTTTGAATATGCTCCTCCTCACTTCTATCTTGTTCCAGGGTCCACTAATTCGGCTCACCTCTGAAAGGCTTGTGGCATCTTCTTTCTTTTCCATTCCTACTAGCGAAAGCCTACTTTGTCCACCCATTCATCTATCCAACAAATGTGTCCCAAGGATCTACTATGTGACAGACACTGTTCTAGGCTCTTGGAATACAATGCTGAACAAAAGAAGCAAGATTAACAACCTCCTGGGGCTAACCGGCTAGTTCCTGTGCCTTTCTCCTCACCTTCAGGCTACTCAGGCATTCTCTTAACTTCCTGGTTTTACCTTCTATAATCTCCCCTATATTCAGCTTCCAGACTGATTTTTTTCTTGATTAAAATTGTATCCTTTGGGGGTGCCTGGGTGGCTCAGTCGTTAAGCAGCTGCCTTTGGCTCAGGTCATGATCCCAGGGTCCTGGGATCGAGCCCCACATCGGGCTCCCTGCTCAGTGGGAAGCCTGCTTCTCCCTTTCTCACTCCCCCTGCTTGTGTTCCCTCTCTCACTGTGTCTCTCTCTGTCAAATAAATAAATAAAATCTTTAAAAAAAAAAAAAAAGTGCATCCTTTGATCATGCATGCTATTTCATTGCCTAAAAAAAAAAATCCCTTCTGGTAATCTAGTACCCTATTTAATATTACCTTCCCTATTCCTGAAGTGCTTCACATCATCCAGAACCTTTTCACAAGCAAGATTCCATAACCCCTAGTATCTGTGAATATGACCTTATTTGGAAACAGGGCTCTGCAGGCATAATCAAGTTAAAATGAGGTCATACTGGGATAAGCCTTAAATCCAATGTCTGGTATCTTTATAAGAGAAAGAACCAGGAGATTTGGAACCCCACACACAGAGAAGATAGCCATGTGAAGATGGAGGCAGAGATCAGAGTGATGGGAGCCAGAAGCCAAGAAATGCCAAGAATTTCCAGAAGCTCTGAGAAGGTAGAAAGAGGCAAGGAAGGATTCTTTCCTAGAGCCTTCAGAGGGAGCATAACTCTTCCAACACCTTGATTTTGGACTTGTAGCCTCCAAAACTAGAACAGAACAAATTTCTGTTGTATTAAACCGCGCAGTTTGTGGTAATTTGTTACAGCAGCCCTAAGAAACTAATAGAGGGATTAGTGTTTCTTTCCCTCTCCCCCTCCCCCAACCCTTCTCATTTTATGTCCTTACTCCTCTCATCTTAATTCTCTGCCATATCATGAAAGCCTTGAATGCCTGACTAAGAAGTTTCAACTCTGGGGCTGCCTGGGTGGCTTAGTCAGTTAAGCATCTGCCTTTGGTTCAGGTCATGATCCCAGGGTCCCAGGATCGAGCCCTATTTGGGCTCCCTGCTCAGCGGGGAGTCTGCTTCTCCCTCTCCCTCTGGCCCTCCCCCTACTCCTGCTCTCTCTCTCAAATAAATAAAATCTTTATTAAAAAAAAGTTTCAACTCTATTTTTTTTAAGATTTTTTTTTTTAAGATTTTATTTATTTATTTGACAGGGAGAGACATAGTGAGAGAGGGAACACAAGCAGGGGGAGTGGGAGAGGGAGAAGCAGGCCTCCCGCGGAGCAGGGAGCCCGATGCGGGGCTCAATCCCAGAACCCTGGGATCATGACCTGAGCCGAAGGCAGCTGCTTAACGACTGAGCCACCCAGGCGCCCCTTTTTTTAAGATTTTATTTATTTATTTATTTATTTGACACAGAGAGAGAGACAGCGAGAGAGGGAACATAAGCAGGGGGAGTGGGAGAGGGAGAAGCAGACTCCCCGCTGAGCAGGGAGCCCAACGTGGGGCTCGATCCCAGTACCCCGGGATCATGACCTGAGCCGAAGGCAGATGCTTAATGATTGAGCCACCCAGGCGCCCCTCAACTCTATTCTAAAGGCAGTGGGAATTGACCGAAGGTTTTTGGTTTGGAAGCTGGGGACTGACAGGTTCAGAGCATCCTGAGGAATGACTCAGAGGGCTGATGCAGTCATCTCGATGACAAGTGGTGATGGCTAGAACAGGAGGAACAGATGCGGGGCGTATTGTCGAGAGTGGAATGAATGACTTAGCAATCAATGGGATGTGAGGACTGGGGGAGGCCGAAGGCTAGTTGGTGACTAGGTCTAGAAAAATGATGGCCCACAACCCACCCAAACGGATGAGAAGAAGTCTTAAGGCAGGAGGGGGAATGATTGACAAGGTGCTGCCAGTTAAACAGCTCTCAGTGGCTCTTTGCTGAGTGGTCCTTCCTTCTGCTTTCCTTTCCCAACCTTCTCCAACTTTAAAGGTCCATTTTAGCCCTCACCTCTTCTAAGAAGGGTTTACTAAACATTTATTCTTCAAAACAGTCTAGCCTTAATTCGCTTGGAATCATATCTTTTTAGAGTGAGAAAGTGCCTTTTTGGAGTCTTCTAGACCCTTCTACAACATCCCCCAAAGTGGCCATCCCTCTGCTTGAGTATGTTTGGTGGCAGAGTGCTCACTGCTGGGTGACTCTATTCCAACGTTATATCGTTAGAGAAGATCTCCATGAAGAATCAAATTTGCCTCTCTGTAAATCCCAACTGTTGACATGAGTGCTGTCTCCTAGAGCTTCACACTCGGAGTCAAACTCCTCTTGTACATGACAGCCCCTCAGATACTTGAAGGCGGCTCTCACGTCCGTGTCAAGACTTCTGGTCCTCGGAAAGTGCTGTTGCGGTTATTGCTGTTGTATAACACATCCCCCCACCCCAATCTAGCAACTTGAAACAATTTGAGAAGGGCTTACCTGGGCAGTTCTGGCTCTGGTTCTATCACACGATTGCAGTCAGATGGTAGCTAGAGCGGGAACCATGAGGGGGTTGGAACAGCTGGAACAGGCCAGGCTTCTCTCTGACTCTAAGTAGTCTCAAGGCTCCGTCTCCATATGGTCTTTCTGCATGGGTAGGCTTGAGCTTGCTCACAGCATGGTGGCTAGGTTCCAAGAGTGAGCATTTCGAGAATAGCAGCACCTGCTGTATCAGCTCTTATATGACCTTACCTTAGAAGTCCTCTGGTGTCACTTCTGCCAGAGTCACACAGCTCTCCCAAATCCAAGGTGAGGACTATCGTTCCCTTAGCTCAATGGGGGAAATGTCAAAGTTAATACTTTAAGAAGATCATGTAAGGTGGGTGATATTTGCAGCCCTTTATGGAAAATGCAATCTGCCTAGTAACACCTTCTCTCAACTGTCCTCCTGGCCTTCCTCCTCTGAAAGTGCGTTGGAATAAAGTAAGGCTTAGGATTAAGACGGGCTGTGTTTGAATCTTCTCTCATTTACATGTAGCTTGGAACAAGTTGTTCAACCCGCACTAATCTTCAATGTGTTGCATAATGGGGAATCTGAACTCCTACCACACAGGATGTAGTAGATGCCTTTTTGAGTAAATGCCTGGCATGCAATGTTCTACATTTCCAGTTCCTTCTCCCCCTATGCTTCACCCCTTGGCTCCTAGGCTTCAGCTTCCATGTTTGTACTATATAACCCCACCTGCCTGGTAGAGTTCATTGGACCAGTATTCCTGGCTATTCCCGCCACGAACTGAGTCTATCAGGTTCTTCCCCCTGCAAATCTGGGCTTTGAGTTCCAAGGGTTGTGACTGAGGGTGTGACCTTTGGAATCAGACTGGTTTGAATTCTGAACCTTCCCTTTCTGAGCAAGAAAATCTGTACTAACTTTTTTGGGCCTCAGTTTCCTTATTTGTAAAATAGGATGATGGCGATTGATGATAGGAAAAGTAACGTTGTTATGAGGATAAAATGAGTTAATACCTGTGATGTTCTCATCACAGCATTGTGAATGGAGGTTGGCACCTCCCAGCAGTCAACCTGAGGGCTGCAGAGTGGCTGTATTTTTCATAGTTACACAAGGACCAGAACGCTGCTCTGAAGAAGAATAATCATGAAGCCATTGTGCAGGACACTTAGGGAACAGAGACCCTTGGGGTTTCTAAAACCTTCTAGGCTCTATCAAGGCTGAGCTACATTCCTGCTCCTAGATCCTACAGTGAGGGTAGAATTAACCTGGGAAAAGCACCCATGTGACTGAGAAGACAAGAAGATGCTCAATGAACAGTAGCTAATCCATTCTGTCAGCATGGAGAATGTCAGTAAATTACATAAAATATTGCAGACATCCCCCTCCATCCATAAGTCTCTTCATTAGGGGAATATTTACAGTTGGATACACAGATGATAAGCATGTCAAAGAAAGAAAGGCTGCCGGGGCGCCTGGGTGGCTCAGTCGTTAAGCATCTGCCTTTGGCTCAGGTCATGATCCCAGGGTCCTGGGATCGAGCCCCGCATCGGGCTCCCTGCTCTGCGGGAAGCCTGCTTCTCCCTCTCCCACTCCCCCTGCTTGTGTTCCCTCTCTCGCTGTGTCTCTCTCTGTCAAATAAATAAATAAAATCTTAAAAAAAAGAAAGAAAGAAAGAAAGAAAGGCAGCTTAGTACAAGGAGTGAAAGCATGTACTTCTGAGTCAAGCAACCCAGGTTCAAATTCCAGCTCTGCCACTTGCAAGCTGTGTGACCTTATTCCAGTCATTTCTCCTGTCTCTGCTTCCATTGCCTCATCTCTAAATGGTGATGATGATGGCGCTTACCTATTGTGCAGGGCACCCTTAGGGCAGGGTCTGAACAAGGTAAAGGTAAAATAAGCATCAGGTCTTGTTGTTACCATTACCATCAGTATTATTTATGGATCAGGACTCCCCCAGCCTAGGTAACTGAACAATGCTCAGTAGATGTGACCCTACCACATTCCCTAAGTGTCCGGGGTTTCACAGTATGAAATGAAAAGCGGTCCTTAGAACAATCCCCAACAGGGTATGCCCTCAACACCAGTGCCCATCAGCCCTCTTGGGAGTCTCTCAAAAGTACCAATTACCCACTCGAGGCCATAGAGGGAACCTGTTTTCCTGTCACAGTTGGTTCTTCAAGCTAGAAAAGGATGGGGTGAGGGCTTTCACTGGGCTCTTCCACAGGAAGAAGTTCCCAAAGGTCTGTAAGGGAGATTGTGGGAACCCCAAACTTAGATGTTTGGCAGGAAGAAACCCAAGTGGTTATCCATCTAACAAGAGTCATAAACTACACCAGGGATTTCAACTGGATGGACTTCTTAAAAGAATCTGGAACTTTCTAATGCACCTATGCTTGGTGTTTTTCTTATTCCTGCCTATGTAGTTGAAGAAAGCAACAAAAAAAGGATAATAAAAGCATGCAGGTGCTTTTCTTCGGCAACGTCAAAGAAAGTTCTGAGAGCCTTACAGACAATGTCCCACTTGGAAGTCAGAGGAAAAAACAGCTTAGGGCTCAGAAGGCAGCTTGTTGAGGTCATGACCCTGCTGCGGAGAAGTAAAGGCTCATTGGAGAGCGGGCTTAGCCTGAGAAGAACCCTGGATTGGGGCTGAGCTACGGGAAGGTTGGTGGGGCTTCCCTGACAGCACGGCCTGGCCCAGACGTCCCTTCCGACCATCTCTACAATCCCCAAAGACTAGCTAACTAATACAGCTGTTGTGTGCCCCAGTATATGCACTGGATGCATATTTTTAAAAAATATTTTATTTATTTGAGAGAGAGAGAGAGAGCATGAGTCGGGGCAGGGTCAGAGGGAGAGGGAGAAGCAGACTTGCCACTGAGCAGGGAGCCTGATGTGGGACTCGATCCCAGGACCCTGGGATCATGACCTGAGCCAAAGACAGATGCTTCATTGACTGATCCACCCAGGTGCCCCTGTATGCATATACTCTTTGTTAGGAGGAGCTTGTTGATAGCGCTTTACTTTAGAAACTGGAAATGCCATGGGTTCTGAAGAACTGGCAGACACCCGATAACAAATATACCAGGGACTCTGGAAATATCTGATGTATTCCAGTTGAAAGTGGGCTACTGGGCTGATGGGAAAACTGCTCATGGCTCAGGTCTACAGAGGGTCAAAGAGCAATGATGGAGCAAATACTTAAATGAGAGGCTTTATATAAATCTTGTTTAACAACTGTATCTGTCAGCCTAGACTAAGTGGCATCATGGTGACCAACAAACTTCAAATCTTAGTGGCTTATAAGAACAGGGCTTTATGTCCCACTTATGTGACCTGTTCATCACAGTCTGGTGGTGATTCTGCTGCTATCATTTGCATTCTGCATTCTAGGCTGATGAAACAGTCCCTAGCCGGGACAATGCCAGATTTGTGACGGAAGGAAAGGAAAAGGTGGCAAACCACACAAAGGCTCTTCAAACTTTGGTTCAGAAACGGCATATAACACTTCTCGATTCTCATCGGACAAAGCAAGTCACATGGTCTAGCCTCACATCAGTGCCACAGGAAGGCGTAATTCTCCCCCTGGAAAGGTGTTGTGTTGTCATATAATAAATATGTATTTTGATGTCCATCCATGGTTCCTGGCTCACAGCTCATAATTACCTAAGTGATTAGAGCATAGGAGCATCTTTCCTTACAATATTGGGGTTTTTGTCCTTCGTTCCTGAAATAGCTCCAGAGCATTAACAGTGAGTTGAGGTGATTTTTGAAAAGCCACAGGATGTGACTGGTTGCCAGGGGAACCAACCATGTGATTGGATTGGAACTTTCAGCTCTACTTCCTCTCACTGCTAACTTGGGGGGAGGGGAGAGGGTCTGGAGGTTGAATCAATCACCAATGGCCAATGATTTATTCAATCATGCCTACACAGTGAAGCCTCCATTTAAAAAAATAAAAGGACGGGGTTTAGGAAGCTTCCGGATTGGTGAACACTTGGAGGTCCCAGGAGGTTGGTACACCAGAGAGAGCATGGATGCTCCACACCTTTTACCACATACCTTGCCCTATGCATCTCTTCCATCTGACCGTTCCTAAGTTGTATAATCAATCAGTAATCTAGTAAACCCAGTTGACCCTTGAACAATGGGGTCAAATAGGGGTGCTAGACCCCCTGCCTAGTCAAATACTCACATATAACTTTTGACTCCCCAAAAAACTTAATTGCTAATAGCCACTGCTGACCAGAGCCTTACTGATAACACATATAGTGATTAATACATATTTTGTATATGTATTATATATTGTATTCTTACAATAAAGTAAGCTAGAGAAAAGAAAATGTTATTGAGAAAATCATAAGGAAGAGAAAACACATTTACAGTCCTATACTGTATTTATCAAAAAAAAATCCACATATAAGTGGATCCATGCAATTCACAACTGTGTTGTTCAAGGGTCAAATGTAGGGGCGCCTGGATAGCTCAGTGGGTTAAGCATCTGCCTTCGGCTCAGGTCATGATCCTGGGATCCTGGGATTGAGTCCTGCGTCGTCGGCTCCCTGCTGAGCAGGGAGCCTGCTTCTCCCTCTCCCTCTGCCCCTCCCCCCCAGTCGTGCTTTCTCTCTCTCTCTCTCAAATAAATAAAATCCAAAAAAAAAAAAAAAGTTCAAGTGTAAACTGCTTTCCCGAGTTCTATAAACTGCTCAAGCAAATGATGGAATGGAGGAGCGAGTCATGGGAACACTGGACTTTGACTGGTGTCTGAGGTGGTGCAGGGCAGTCTTTTTTTTTTTTAAGATTTTATTTATTCATTTGAGAGAGAGTGAGTGAGCATGAGCAGGGGCAGAGAGAGAGGGAGAAGCAGGGAGCCTGATACAGGGCTGATCCCAGGACCCAGGATCATGACCTGAGTCGAAGGCAGATGCTTAACTGACTGAGCCACCCAGGCACCCCTGGAGGGCAATCTTGTAGGACTGAGCCCTTACCTGTGCCATCTGACATGAACTCCAGATGGATAGGGTCACAATTGAGTTAAATTGTAAGACATCCAATTGGTGTCGCTTGAAAAGTGAAGAATTACTTGGTGAGGAGAAAGCCCTCCACATATTTGGAGTACAAAAGTATTCAGTGAATAGTCAGTAGACAGAAAACACAGCGAGTTTTTTCCTCTAGTGAAGGGCTCCAAACCATCTGCCACAATAACATTGATATTTTGCCATCGTTAATAGCAGCAAACATTTATTAAACACTGACTACTTACCGAGCCCAAGTCTATTATTTAATCCTCACAATAACCCTATTATATTATTAAAAATAATAATTTTTACACTATTACTATTACCTTCATTATACTGATCAATAAAAAATAAAGTTTAGGTAACTGTTCAAGGTCACATACCTGGGGTGTGGTGGCCTTGGGATTTGAAAGCACATACAAATTGGAACACGCATGTAAATGGTTTTCCTAAAGGTGATAATGGGTTTGCCCTGATTCATCTATATTTTTTTGACACAAAAGAGAAGTAGTATAAATAACAGTGTTGGAATTATGCTTCACAGTTTAAAGAATAAAGTAGCTTCCACAAAAGAGTCACAGAATCCTATAGTAGATAAAAGAGAAAATCATTTTTTTTTCGTGGCAGTGATCTAGGAGGCAGGGGGTAGAATCTGCGGAGAATGTTGGGCTCACTGTGCAGAGTAGGAAAAACAGACTTTGTTGTCAGACTGAGTGTGTTCTGTTTTCCACTTCTGGAACTTACTTGCTCTGTTTACATTGTATATTCAAGCCGGAAAGCTTGCATGTAAAGTGGCTACATAATATCGGTTTCACGGGGTTGTTGTGAGGCTGAAATGAGATAATGTGTGTGGTATGCCTGGCTTAGTGACCGGCATATACAAAAGAAACGTTCAGGGGCGCCTGGGTGGCACAGTCGGATAAGCGTCCAACTCTTGATTTTGGCTCAGGTCGTGGTCTCGGGGTCATGAGATCGAGTTCTGCGCTCATCAGGGAGTCTGCTTGAGGATTCTCTCTCTCCCTCTCCCTCTGGCCGCCCCCCCAAGATAAATAAATAAATACAATCTTCAAAGCATTCAACCAATGGTAACTGTGATTGTTACTACACCCGCTGCTGTTATTGAGGGAAGGCTAGGGGTGTGATATGACTATTTGGAAGGACATGCAGTCTAGGTGGAGCGTGGGACAGCAGGAACACGGGGGCAGGAAAACAGTGGAAGCTACTGGGGCAATGTGTGCTGGAGAGTCCGCCCTGGGAGAAATCAGCTGGTGAAAATGACCTGGGAATGGACTGTGCAAACTCTACATTTCTACTTGAAATAGATGAGCAGGAACAATAGTGAGGAAGATAGGGGTTGGGAGACATAGCAGTCTTTATGTATATACTTCAGGTCAGATTGGGGGAGCCCTCTTGCCTTGCCCTCTTCTGAGCAGGACCCATAGCTGATCAGAATAGAATCTGAGGTCTCTCTCTTTAAAGATTTACTTATTTATTTGAGAGAGAAAGAAAGAGAAAATGCAAGCTGGGTGAGGGGCAGAGAGAGAGGGAGAGAGAGAACCTCAAGCAGACTCCCCGCTGAGCGCAGAGCCCCACATGGGGCTCGATCTCATGACCCTGAGATCATGACCTGGGCCAAAATCAAGAGTCAGACACTTAACTGATTGAGCCACCCAGGCGCCCCTGAAGTCTCTCTTGATGCACAGACCCATTACTCAACCTCATAAGCACAGTGACCTAGCCAAGGGTCCCAAACCTGGCTGAGCATTCTTGGAAACAGGGATTCCTGAGTCTTCTCTCACACAGAGATTCAGGAGGTTAGGGCTGGGCTGATTCTGGAAGAGCACATGCCTGGACTGGCATTTAGGAATGGCTTGGCCATAGCTTGGCAAGTCCCACAGGCTGCAGCCCACAGTGTGACGGTAAAGGGATTATCCCGGCTGTTATAGAGCCTTAGTTCCCCAATGTGGGCTCAGGAATGACTTGGAACTAGCCAAACCCAAAACAAACAAAACGAGGTGAGAAGCCCAAAACAAAACATCGGCCTTCCCCAAGGAATCTAACCCTCTGCAAAGACTTCAGGTTGGAAGTCGTGTGCGTAAGTATAGGGGAACCAGAGCACTTTGGTTTTAATCCTATAGAGATCACTGATAGAAAATGGAGAACTCCCCCACCGCCGTCCCCACTCACTAACGAATCCACTCATTTATGAAATGCTTACTGACTAGCTTGTACAGGAAGTCCTTGTGGGAATTGCTGGGGATTCGGAAACAGGTATCATCTCTGCTGGGGACTCAGACACAAGGGGCTCCAGGCAAAGGTGGAAGAATAGCCAGAAGTCTTCTAAAGTGGGCCACGCTCTCTCATGGCCGTGCGAACTGGTTCGGTGGGAGGCAGCAATTTCCATCCTGAGGGAGGCTTCACACTCGAGAGGACATTTGAGCTGGATCCTAATGGCTCAGGGGTAGTTTGCCAAGCGGGGAAGAGAATATCTTAATCAGAAGTCATTGGGTTGCAAGAAACTCAAACGGCAGCAAAAAGAGAAGCGTGTTGGAAGAACACGTCTCTTTGGGGAGGTAAGTACCACAGGTCTCAGGAAGGGCTGTAGCCAGGGTCTGGAAAGTCAATAATTCAAATTACTGCCTCAGTTCCTTTTAGCCCTGTGGTCTTTCATCCCTCTCTGTTTAATTCAGTCTTCTCTCTTTCTAGACAAGCTTTGTGCACATAATGAAAAATGGCCACCTTCGACACTTTGCGTATGGCCTTCTTTCTACTTCCCAATGACAGCTAACCACACCGAGCTGCAAGTAATAGCTTGTCTTCTAAGTAAATTCGGGTCCAGTTCAAGTCAGAATGTGTGTGTGTGTGTGTGTGTGTGTGTGTGAGTGTGTGTGTGTGTGCGTGTGTGTGTGTGTTGTGGGAGGGGCTATGATAGAGACAGAGGAACCACCAAGTGTTGACGGACTGAAGAAAAGGCTTAACTGGGCAGAAGTTCAACTGAGTGTGCAAGGTGGGAATGGGTGGCCAGCAGAGTGGAGGAGGGAGAGGAGGACGGAATCATGAAGTAGGGGGTTAGGGGGTCCAGGGCACTGAGGAGAGAGGGAGGCTAAGGATGGAACTTTAAGTTTTCTGGTCCCGTGTGTGGTGGGATTGGTAGTTAACTTCCCCATTCCCACCATGCTTTCTCTGCTGCTGTGGTTCCACCAGAAAGGGTGTTTTCTTTCATTTGGCAGAAAAATAGACACTGATTTTATCTTTCTACCACTTTTAAGTTTATTTATTTATTTAAGTAATCCCTATACCCAATGGGAGGCTCGAACTCACAACCCCGACCCACATCAAGAGCCGCATGCTCTTCCAACGGAGCCAGGCAGGCACCCCTCTACATCGTGTTTAAGTGTGAAATTATTCAGTCACATTCCTGTCCCTATGATCCTGCCTGCCATTTCTCTTCTAGATGTGACCCACATCTAATCAACCACTGAAAACAGCCTAAGTAGGAAGGAGGAGCTTCTGGAACAAATGTGGAGGGGATCAAGTCGAGGCTGTTCCATACTTCCGCACCCTCTGCAAGTGTTGGTTGTCAGGGTTGGGGGGGGGATACCAGGAAGGGGGTGTGTGAAGGAAGCAGAGTCTATGTCACATAAAGAAATGGTCTGGAAAACCTGGAGTGGTGGGTGGAGATCCTCTTGAACTGTCTTGTCACCTGTGGGTCATAAGCAAAATGTTCTGTCCCAGAAGTAGAAGGTCCCAGAACATTCACTCAAGGAGATGGAAGGAGAGGATGAATGCCTCAAGGGGAAGTCTGGGTCCGGAATGCCTGTCTTAAGTGCTGTGCATATTTCTACTTTCTCCAGGCCACTTTGGGTGACCCACTGCCCTAGCCTGCTTCCTTCTGCAGAGACACTTGTCTGTTTCTTGGCTTGTGGCCTAAATAGGTTATGATACCCTCACATGTTTCGCATATGAGATAGTGTAGAGCCTTTATAAAATATTCAGCCTTTTTCTCCCTTATCCTACTCCTCAGAAGCAGCCACATTTAACCTTACATATCTACTATCTGTGACCTTGGGCAAATTACATAACTTCCCTATGTCTTCATCTCCAAAATGTTGCCAATAATAGCCTACTTCGTAGGGTTATTGTCAGAATTAAACGAGATAATTCACATAAAGTGACTGGCATTATGCCTTCACATAGGAAGAATTCAGTAAATGTTAGCTCTCATTATCATGGGGCATCATAATCCATTGGTTTGATTGTCTCCCTCCCGGACTATGAACTCCTGCAGGAATTAGAGTCTGTAACGTGATGGGCATATCAAAGGATCTCAGTAAAAGGAAGTTATTTTTCTTGTTGTTGTTGTTGTCGAAGATGGTAGAAAACTTGCCTTGCTCATCTGAATATCGGTGGGCCCGTGGCACAGAGCCCAACACCTAGTATCTTCTCAGTTGGAGATCCCTTGGATGAATGAATTGAATAGTTGGGTCTCTGTTCCTCTTTCTTTCTTCTTCTTTTTCTTTTTTTTTAAGATTTTATTTATTTATTCGAGAGAGAGAGAGAGCACGAGCAGGGGAAGGGACAGAGGGAGACACAGAAGCAGACTCTCTGCTGAGCAGGGAGCTTGACAGGGGGCTCGATCCCAGGACCCTGAGATCATGACCTGAGCTGAAGGCAGATGCCCCAGGTCTCTGTTCTTTTCACAATAATCAGCATGGAAGGAAATGCACCGATTATTGTGATGTTTCTAAATTTTTTTCCCTTCAGAACCTGTGGCGCATTCTTGTGAGTTTCGACATTGGCCGGTCATCACTCATTCATCACTTAGTCCTGGGATTTTCAAGCTGAAAGGGATCTTAAGGATCATTTAATCCAATCACTTTGCCTTAGACGGATAAATTGGCACCTTAGACATGAGACTAATGTCACACCGTCGGGCACTAACGAAGCCAGCAAGATGGGCTTGATTTTCATAAACAGCTTAAAGTCACTTGTAGTTAAGTCTGGAGATAAAATGGATGAATCAGCTGGGAAATACTGGTTGGTTTCCAAATTGAGGTCTGAGTGAACATAAGCTAGGGCTGGCTGCCTTGCTCTCATGGGAGTGAAGGCAGTTCCAAGAGAAGCGTCCCCAAAGTACCGAGATGTCGTCACTCGCATGTGTGAGCTGGCATTGAAGGGGAGCGTGTGAACAGCTCCACCCCGTCCCTGGCAGCTCCCTGGATGTTAGCCCCTGGCTAGGTCACAGGTCTGTCATTAAACACACCCTTCCTGTGAAGTTGCAGACCTGGAGAGCCTAAACGTCTTCCCTGACCTCAACTCCAGACATTGTTCAGGGCCTCTGCCCAGTGCTCTGCCCACCCCTTCTAACTTGATGCTTTGGAGACTTTCATCAAGCCAGATTCCTCCTCTAAACCACAGAGCACAGAAAATAATTCGATTCTTTTCTCATTTCTCCCTAGGTCGGTACCTAACTAGCCCCTCTCTAGATGCCTAGCAGAGAAGTTAATTCAGTGCACACAGTGAATGCCTTGGGGCCTTGGGGCTTAATTCTCGGTTGAGCGTCTCTGTAATTCTTGATCCATCGTTGCTTCACGACATCAAAGACAGAAGTTCATTCTGTATTCCCAATGCTGACATCCCCGGCCTCATTTGGATGTTCATTTGAAACAATGCTCTTGTCAATAAACAAACAGTGATATGTTTTTTTAGGGTTTTTTGTTGTTGTTTATTTCTTTTTGGGAGTTATTTATTTCTTTCTGTGTGTGCGAACGGGGGCGCGGGGGTGAGGCAGAGGGAGAGGGAGAGAGAGAATCTTAAGCAGGTTCCATGCCCAGCATAGAGCCCGAGGCGGGGCTCGATCTCATGACACTGAGATCATGACCTGAGCCAAAATCAAAAGTCAGACGCTTAATGGACTGAGCCACCCAGGCGCCCCGATATATGTTTTTTCTTAAGTTTTCTTTTAGTCACTTTAATATCAAGACAGACAACTAGTGAAAATTCCATTGGAAAATCGCAAATTTACTTTGTTTGGAGTCACTTAAAGGCAGCTGTAAATTAAATAATATTTCCCTCTTCGTGGAAGTGAAAAGACCCTTTTGCTTCGCTAGAAGGTTCAGGATACCCATCCACTCCTTCAAACCACGACTCCTAGCCTCCTGGAGCCTCGTTAAACGACGTATATAGATCTTTGCCTGCGCTGATTGTAGCGGTCTCCCAGAAAGTCTGTAATATGGAAGGAAAAGTGTAACGTGCAAAATCTTTCTCCAGGGCAAGTGCCTTGGTGGGAGCTAGGGGAGTTTGGGTTTCCATAGGAAGCGCTAGTGAGCGATGGTTTCCCGCTCACGGGCTTGCTTTCCAGGTAGGGCCGCAGGTGTAGCTCGGTACGTTTAGAAAGCGTTTCCTAAAGACTTTGCCAAAATACCGAGACAAGTGGAAGAAATATGGCTCTGAAAATGTTCCATTTTGAACACGAAAATGTCACATTTTTGCGGAGGAAGTAATGCACTGTAGGGGCAGCGGACAGATGTGTTTCCAAAAATAGATTGTAAGGCAACACTTGTTTACGCCACTGAGAACCCCTTTGGCTATGTGAATGCTTTCTCCAGAGGAGATCAGCTAAGTGCAAGCAGCCATCGACCTTTAGCTTCATATATATGTATTGCCTCCAGACTCTATGAAATCATTATAAAAGGTCAAATATCCTCACGTACTGGACAAAGAGAGGAGTGACAATAAATTTTCCCTTAAAGAACTTTTAATACAAAACTTAACCAAATGTAGCATGTGGAGCGCCAGATCTCGATTCAAACAAACTGACTATTATAGGCAGATATTTGGGGGCCAATCAGAAAAATTTCAATATGGATTGGGTATTTGATGATAATTAAAGAATTTTTGTTACTTTTGTGAAGCAATGATAGGATTCTGGTTATGTAATTAAATGTCACTTAAAAAACATGATTTATTTATTTATTTTGAGAGAGAGAGAGCAGGGGGAGGGCAGAGGGAAAGGGAGAGAGAGAATCCCAAGCAGACTCCGTGCTGAGCTCAGAGCCTGACACGGGGCTGGAGCCCATGACCCTGAGATCACAACCTGAGCCGAAATCAAGAGTTGGTCACTCAACCGACTGAGCCACCCAGGCACCCTTAAGTGTCACTTTTAAGGAGATGCATACTGAAGTAGTAGAAGGCAAATATCATGATGTTTAGGATGTGCTTTTAAATACTTTATCAAATATGTATAACTGATGGTGCAAAAGTAGCTAAATGTCAATTATTAAGCAGGTGATTGTTATGTTGTCATTTATTATAATATTCTCTTGATTTATGATGTTTGAAAATAAAAATAGATGCAAATACAAATTCTAAAGAAAGGCTCTAATACTATAAGCGGTTCATTTCTTACAGAAGAAATAGAGGCATTTTGTAAATGGAAATAATAATAAACCTGAAATAGGTCATCTGTCACAGTGCAAAGCACATTTGGTTTTTCGATGAACTTTGTCAATAATTCACAATCAGACACAACGATGGTATTGAACACAGGAGCCTGACCAGGATCAAGAAATCAGAAGGTTAAAATAATATAAAATACGCTTTATTTACATTAATCCCAAAATGCACTTTTAGATTAAAAAAAAAGTCAGAAGGTTTTTTTTTTTAGTATATCTTTGATAATTTGTAACAAAACTTGTTCCTATCCATGTAAGTGAACTGTAATGCTAATATCTTTGGTATTGGTTGATTTTTTTTGTAATAGGTGAGTCAAATTTACAGATTCTTTACAGTAGTGGAAAAGTAAAAGCAAATGTCCTAAGCCCCACCAATCGGAAGCAAGGTTGTTCCATTGTGTCTGACACAGTGACAGGAGGATTTCCACGTGGATTCCCATGTGTGTTGGGACACATCGTCCCTGAGGTGGCTGCGAATGGAGAAGTCTTCCCCATGACCGACTTCACGTTTTCAACAGGACTTCAAGTAGACTTACCAGTAGTGGGATTTCAGCGTAAGTCACCATCTTATTGGGGTGCAGGCATATCCAGACTGTTTTCTGAAAGCCTACAAGGACCAGCCGAAAGGGTGTGGATTTGAAGGTAGAGCAAAGAGCCTTCTAGGGCAGAACTCATTCTAAGGAGAGAAGAAGAAACGAGGCATAAAGCCTTAGTCGTTGAATGATGGGGAGGGTTCTGAATAAACTAGAGAGGGTTGTGTGGTAAGTAAGGGTTCAGTCAGGCCCTCCCAAAGGTGAAACAGACAGCCACCCCCTTAAATTAGGACAACTTGAGGAGTGTTTGGGGAACTTTTAGAGGGTGAGGGGGACTCTAGGGACAGTCTAGTAACCTGGATTGAAACCAGGGGAGGTCTTGCCACACAGAAGTGTGAGGGGAAGGAGAGGTTACCATCAGCAGAGGGAAGGACTTGTGAAGAGAAGGCCACCTTGAGAGGAGCAGTGACCTTTAGTGCAGGGACACAAGCAGTCCACGGTGCCCTCCCCAGGGAAGGAGACAGGAGTAAATACTCCCTCCCTGAGGGACATACAGCCCCCCACAGGCTGGTGCAGCTGGTGTCAGGAGGGAGGAGAGCCCAGCTGAGACAGCAGGAGGGGACGTGTGGAGGGTGGGTGTGGGGACACACTGAAGAGACCTGTCCGACATCCACAGAGCAGTCAAAGCAGTGCTTTGTTTTGTTTTTTTAAAGATTTTATTTATTCATTTGAGAGAGCCAGAGAGAGAGAGAGAGCGCTTGCGCATGCGGGAGAAGGGGAGGGGCAGAGGGAGAAGCAGACTCTCCGCTGAGCAGGGAGCCTGACGCGGGGCTTGATCCCAGGACCCTGGGTTCATGACCTGAGCCAAAGGCAGACGCTTCACCGACTGAGACACCCAGGCGCCCCCAGAGCAGTGTTTTTGAAATCTTTCTTAGATTGTGTCATTCCTATATTCAGAACCTCCCAGTAGCTTCTCCTCACACCTGGAATTAATCTAAACTCCTTAGCAGAGCCCATGGGGCCATCACTGCCTGGACACGGCCTGCCCTCCAGCCGCACCTCTGAGCACCCTCCCCTGGCCCCTCAGATCAACCACACTGGCCTTCTTGCTGTTCCAGGACACACCAGGCTTTCTCGACTCAGAGCTTTTATCCTGAACTCTGGAATAGGAAAATTCTCTGTATCGTTCATGTCACAGCTAAAGGCCATCTTGAAAAGGCCTTCCCCGACCACCCTACTTTGTTCCAGGTACCTTCTCTCCTTCTGGCCTGGGTTCAGTGCTCCCCTTACTCCTGGGCACCTGAGGCCCCCGCCTGGGTGCTATGCTTTAAAGGATTGCCCTGCTCCAGCCATGCCCTTTCCAAGGGGCAAGAGGGCCACAAGGCCAAGGGTTCACACCTTTGAATTAGGGTTCAGTCTGGGAAGCAGAATCACTAGGGGATGTATGTACCTACACACACACACACACACACACACACACAGAGGAATCCATATGAAGAGGCAGGGAGCCGTAGAGGGAGAGAGATTTTTTACGGGGATTTGACCTTGCATAGTTGTGGGAGGGACTAAGCAGCCTCTGTCTTCTCTTGGAGCTTGAATGGGAAAGAAGGATGGGCTTAAAGAGGGAAGATCAAGAGCCAGCCAGAACCCACAGCATGAGATGGAGCCCATGAGGGCAGATGGAAACCCGTGTCACTTTTGACCTTACGGGTGCGGGTGTCTTGAGGAGCCAGGCTGTCTTGTCACAGAGCTAAACACACTCACCTGGCCTTAAATTCAGAGAAGCTGAAGGAGGACCCTGGGGGGGTGGGGGGGAGACAGGGGGAGCCGTTGCAGGCTACAGCCCCGAGGGCATGAGATGAACCAGAAGATGAACCCACCATACGAGGGACTTACAACTTGGCTACGGCTTCCTTACTCCCCACCAAATCTCCCTCAAGAAACACGGGAAAGGGATTCTGGGAAACAGAATTCAGCCTGGCCAACTTGATATATCATCCCTGTTCTTGACTGCTCTAGGGCATCTCATGCCCCAAAATTCCCAAATGACCTCAGCGTTACTTCATAATCCGAAGGGACCTCTTTCCTGGTTCCGTCTTTCTTTGGGTCACCGTGTGGTCACAGCCCTGAGGCGTGACCAAGGGGTGATCATTCGTGGAGGTGCAAATGGAGTTTGAACATGCAGGCTGGTCCACACGCGTGTGTGGAGGCCACTCATGATTCAGGACAGAGTGGGAGGTGGCGAGAGAAGGCCGTGGGTCAGCCCTTCCCTCATTATTACATTCCTGACTGAAATCTGGGAGAAAGCAAGAATCCTAAATTTGAACATCGCAGACCTTTGTGAAGGCATATTTGTCAAGGCTGATGGATCAAACGTGATTATGTTAGGTTTTTTTATGTTGATTTATACATTTTTGAATACCTTTTGTGAGGGGAGAGCATCCGTGTCAGTAGCTGGGAGGCTAACCCCGGGTAATTAATGTTGAGTAACTATCCCTTCCATGCACACTATCCACTTTTCACTTATTTAGGACAGCAAGAACATGCATCAAGTCAGAAAGACTCCAAGTCTTTTGAAATTTGTATTGATTTTTTGGAATCCTCCCATTTTTGTCTCCCAAGAGCTCAGGTCCTGTCTTCAGGATGAGCGATGTTTCCTGTTTCTTAGGTTCTCTTCCAGAGAACATCCTCTGCATATACAAACAAATTTGTACACGTGCAATCTCCCCTTAAAACTTTTTTTTTAAGATTGATTTTTATGTATTTTAGCGAGGGGAGGAGGGACAGAGGGAGAGAGAGTCTTAAGCCTGATGCAGGGCTCAATCCCACGCCCCTGAGATCACAACCTGAGCTGCAACCAAGAGTCTGATGCTCCACCAACGCACCACGCAGGTGTCCCCGCTCCTTTAAAATTATTAACCTCTTTATAGCATCTCACTTGCTCTGCTCTTCACCCTGCCTCTGTCACTTAGTAAGGCATCTTACAGATTGTTCCATGTCAGTACAAAGACCTTCCTCCTTTATTTATCTTATCATTTATTTTACTAGTTCCTTACTGAATGCGCATTTAGGTGGTTACCAATCTTTTACGATTACAAACAATGCCGAAGTGACTACTCTTGCATATACATATGTCTCTAGGAAAAATTTGTAGAAATGGGATTGCTGGCTCAAATAGCTTGTCCATTGAAAATGTTGAGATGTGCTACTTTCCACTGAGGTTATCCCACGTTACACTCCCGTCAGTCACGTAGGAGAATGCGTGTTTCCCTCTACCTTTGCTAACAAAGCCTGGGACATGGCCTTGCAAACGCACCACTCAGACTTCTTGCTGCAGAAAATGTAGTTGCTGATGTGCTCAGAATCTCCCCTTGTGAGAGCATTCAGGCCAGACTTCCCACAGGCTGCTCCCAGCCCCCGGACACAAAGGAAGGCCCAGTTCCTGCAGGATGTAGGATTCCTCAGCTTAGGGACTCTCCATCGCTCGGCCAAACCCCTTTACAACTGTGCTGCAGCCTGAGACTCACCCTCTTCAGCCCTCCCTCCTTCCTTCCCTCTCCCCTTCACAGGGTACATGCCAGCAGCCTGGTCCTAAGGCTCTCTCCACCTCCTCCAGCTTCCCTCCCCCTTTTCCCTCCTGGGAATGTCCCCCAATTCATCTCTTGCATATTTATCCCATCTTGGTGCCTGCTCCTCAGAGATCCTGAGCTAACAACATAGCATGTTGTTCCCTCTTTAATAGTATGATAGGTAAAAACAAAAACAAAAACTAGCATCTCAGAAGATTCTGTTTTTTTACTTTTTAGTACAATTTTAACTTACATTTTTCTGATTATGAGTGAAGGCTGTCGTGTTTATATATTTAAGAACCATTTATACATTTTTTCAGGCGCTATCTCTTCATCTCCTTTGCCCATTTTTCTATGGGGTTAATGGTCTTTCTCATCGACTTCTAGAACCTCCTTATGTTTCAGGGAAACTGGACTTTTGTAATATGAATTGCAAAAATAATTTTTATAGTTCATGTCTTCTGCACCCATTTAAGGTATCTTCCCCCATGTAAAAACTACTTATTGGTTGTCAAATTTATTTTTCTATTCTTTCATGACATCTGGGTTTTGTTTCACATTTTGAAAGTTCTTTGTCACTCAGAGAGGATTTAAAATTTCTCTTACCAGGGGCACCTGGGTGGCTCAGTTGGTTAAGCGACTGCCTTCGGCTCAGGTCATGATCCTGGAGTCCCGGGATCGAGTCCCACATCGGGCTCCCTGCTCAGCGGGGGGTCTGCTTCTCCCTCTGCCCTCTTCCCTCTCCTGCTCTCTGTCTTTCATTCTCTCTCTCTCAAATAAATAAAATCTTTAAAAAAAAAAATTTCTCTTACCAGTACTTTTATTTTATTTTATTTTTAAAGATTTTATTTTTAAGTAATATCTACCCCCAACTTGGGGCTCCCACTCAGGACCCCAAGATCAAGAGTCACACACTCTACCGGCTGAGCCAGCCAGGCACCCCTACTTTTTAAAAATTTTTAACATTTAAGTCTTTAATCCTTCCTGAATTTCTTATCAGATGATATATGAGGTAAGAATCCAAATTTATTTTTTTCCAGATGGCTTCCAGTTGTTCCAACACAATTTATCAAACAATCTTTTTCTACTCAGTAGAAATGCCACCTTTATCATGTAGTAAACTTTAATTTGCACTTGGGTTTTTTTCTGTGTTTCATTGGATTCTACTAATATGTCTTTGAGAGATGCTTTGGCCTATATTATATTAGTCTAGTATTATAAAAAATAAACAGGCAGATATCCAAGACTCTAGCATAAATTTATTCAAACTTCCTCCAGAGCAATATATTCAACAGATGAATTGCTCTTTGGGGAAAATATTCTAAAACCCTACATCTGCTAAAATCCAATCTTCTTCATCTGTTGAGGCTAAAGTCCAAACCATAACTGTGGCCCGTGTTGGTTAATGAATCTTGACTTTTCTATAGCAAATAGTATCAGTTTTGTTTGTTTTTGTGGGTCAACTTGGCATGTTAGTGGACTCTGCTCATGGTTAGGTAAGAAATCGGTCCTACCATTGCTCTGCTCATCTTCTTTCTCCCAAAACGTGGATCTGGTTTTTATTTTGTTTTGCTTCATCGGTGACCCATATACACCTAATTTATATCTCTACCACAAATCACTCTTTTCTCGGTACTAGTGGGGTCTTGGTTTTCAGGCAGCTTTGAGACGGCCCTGGCTCTGTGCTTCATAGACCTCCAACTTTGGGGAGTGTAATGACCAAGGACCCCACTGCTATGCTCTGAAATCTATTGAAGTGTGTGTGCCAAAAGATGCCTCCCAAGGGCTACTCCCAAGGGCTGCTGCGAAGGAAGCAAGGATGCTAGACAGGCTGTTCTGGTACACAGGGAAGACTCTTAAGGCTGGACTGCAGCTTCCAGACCACCCGCTGGCCTTGTAGAGCCTTCCTTCGACTGCATGGCAGTCAAGGACACATCTCCTCACCTTCCATGTGGTTGGTGGTCTGACGGTTCTCCCAGCCTTACCCGGTTTCCTCCTGATTTTCTCTCACACAGGCATTTCCCTTACCCAAATCCTTGTCCACTGAATCCCAACTTGACATCTCATTGGAAGACCTGCACTGACACAAGCTTCTTGTTCTCACAGCCATTCAATGTATTCATTGGTGCTTTCCCTACATACACCACGTAACTGTACTTGTATGTTGGGTCCTCGGCTCTTGGCCACCTGCTTCACTCTCTGTGAGTTAGGAATAGCTTTTTTTAGTTGAGCACAACATCCTGTCTCTTAACCGCAGAGATGCGGTCCAAGGTCATTAATCTCTAAGTCAGTGAGTTGGGACTTTCAAACTTTAGAGCTCACAAGGCAAAGATGAATGGAATATTCGTCTTAAGAATTGTTGGTACCTGATTAGGGGTGCCTGACTGGCTCAGTCAGTAGAGTGTGTGACTCTTAATCTCAGGGTCATGAGTTTGAGCCTCATGTTGGGTGTGGAGCCTACTTAAAAAAAAAAAAAAAAAGAATAACTGGTGCCTGACTAATAAAGCAAAGGCATAATTTCAACTTGAGCTTCATGAAGGGTGTACCCAGGTACAGAGCTGCTCCTGGGGGCTGTGGTCACCCTTTTGTCTGTAGGTGAAGTAGTCCTGACGCATCATCTTGATCCACCCAATGACAAATAGACGCACCCTCAGGCTAGTCAATTAGCCTTTCCTAAATTTCAGTATTTCTAATGCTATGATATAACTGCAAACCTTCTTCCTCTTTCCGTCTTCAGAGATTTTGATATTCTGGAGAAACCAAGTGTTATCTGAAGGTTAAAGCTCAATTATTAATCCTTTTCAGAGTTCCAACATAATGTTGCTAGTTTTCAAGCATGAAGTGCTTTCACAAGAGAGCTGTGGACCTCCAGCCTGACCAAATCCTTTCATGTCCTGGCGTGTAGGATGCACAATCATTGAGGAAAGTCTCTTAGATGACTTCTGCAGGTGTGAGTCTTCCCTTTGAATGTCTTTCGGGCTAGATCAGTCATGTCCATTTCATTGCTGACGAGGTATTTGTGTGAAAGAGAATTTTCAAATGGTTTACTTAACAGCTCTGATTAACATTTAATATTTGGATCCTAGTGTCAGTTATAGACATTAAATCTCTCATCGTTAAAAATTCCTACCTGTTCACTGTGCAGAGGAGGGTGTATATGAGCAACACATGGGTGGAGTTGATCTTAGAAAGAATTTAGGGAGGAGAATATTGTACAATATCCACTTCATTTAGGGAGAGACTGAATTCTTACCAGGCTTGCCTCAAAGGTTCCTATCTGTTTAGAAACCATCCCAGTTTGGTACTCCAGCTGAAATGATGTGCAACTCAACCCCATTTCCTTTTTCCCTGGCCCTTCATGGTCCAATGTCAATGGGATGTACTCATCCCAAACTAAGTTGTCCAGTAGGTTACTCTTGACATAAGGTTTGTTGAGCAAGCTAGCACTCCAGGCTTGATGCCCGAGGCTGGCACTCCTCACGGGAGTAGACTGCGAAGAGCCTTTGCCACCTATAGATGGACTTGAGTATTAATGAAAAGACCAGTCCTCTTCACACTGCCTCAGAACTTCGATGATCCACCATTTCATCAATTTTTAAATGTTGTAAGGAAATTCTAATTTAAAAAATAGGATATCTTCACCCATCCTCACAACGTTTTGTGCATCTGTAGTGTGAAATCCATTCCAGTCTGTATTGGTACATGCATGTAGCTTTCACATAGTCAGATATAGAACTGTGTTCTAGTTTTTTCATTTGTTTCAGTTTTATGACATAACCATCATATTTATTATTTTTAATAGCTACACAATATCCCATGATTCATATGTAATCCACTTGACCATCCCCAACTGTTGAACTCTTAGGTTTCTTTGGGTCTTTGATTTTTTTTTAAAGATTTTATTTATTTATTTGAGAAAGAGAGAGAGCACAAGCAGAGGGGAGGAGCAGAGGGAGAGGGAGCTGAGCAGGGAAGCCCGATGTGGGGCTCAATCCCAGGACCCCGAGATCATGACCTGAGCTGAAGGCAGATGTTTAACCAACTGAGCCACCCAGGTGCATCTGGGTCTTTGATTTTTAAATGTCCTGTTAATGCCACTATAAACATCACCATATGTAGCTTTTCCCTTTGTGATCAATTTCCAGGAATGGTACTAATGAAGCAAGAACTAAAAAGACCTTAATGACTTTTGGTAGGTAGCCAAATAATCCGCCCCCAAAATACAATACAGATTTACAAGAGTACTAGTATAAATAACATATAAGACATATATTTAAAAAACTGATAATGTGTTGCTATCACATATAAAGAAGGTTATAATAAAATGCCAATGAGCAAATTAGCAGGACTTAAGTTCATGTTTGCAAGACTTAAGAAGGAAAGACACACAGGACAGGTGAAAGGCTTAAAAAGGGCTGCTCTGTCTTGACTCAGGAGGCTCTGAGAGTGAGAAAGTCACGTGGGAGGTATTAGTCTTGTTTGCAGATTCTCTTTGAGAAAGATTGGCTTTACTTTGGGATTGGGAGAAGGTTATGGTATTAATAGCAAAGGAACCCCTATCAGGGCAATCAGGGCAGTTGAGTGTAACAAGGTTGGATTTTATTTTTATTTTTTTATTTTTTTTAAGATTTTATTTATTTATTTGTGAGAGAGAGAATGAGAGAGAGCACATGAGAGGGGGGAGGGTCAGAGGGAGAAGCAGACTCCCTGCCGAGCAGGGAGCCCGATGCGGGACTCGATCCAGGGACTCCGGGATCATGACCTGAGCCGAAGGCAGTCGCTCAACCAACTGAGCCACCCAGGCGCCCAAGGTTGGATTTTAGATCCAGACAGAGATGAGTTGAAATCCCAGATCCACTGCTTTAACCATGTGGCCTTTGGCAAGTTGCATATCCTTTCTCAGCCTCTTGGAGAGGGGCCGTTGGGATTAGAGATGGTTCGGGCAGAGAGGAAACGGATGATAGCTCTCATCATCATTAAGACTTGACTGTATTAGCGGCAGAAGATGACACAATCTAGAGATTGTTCCAACTTCCGTAACAAGATCATAAGATATCCAAATTGTTGCAGAGGGTGAGGAGGTGAAGAGGAGGAAGAGACGCAGGGAAGTAGAAGCAAGAAAGAAGAGAGGAGGAAGTAGAGGAAACAAAGGTAGAAGAGGCAGAAGAGAAGGAAGAAAGAAGGATGATGATATGGGATGGGATGCAGGACAAGGCAGCTAAGCAGTTTCTAAGGTTTGCTCCTTGTGACAATCCTGCACTAGTGGTCTCGCAGAGGGTATTCTAAAAGTTGTGGACATTTGAGCTCAATGCAGTGTGATATCTAAATCTGATGTTGGGAGAATAAGCTTGAGCCGGTATGGCCACTGTGATGGGGATTTTTTATAAGTGACAGGTCTGCTTTCCGGTGGCCCAAGTGGTTTGGAATAGGATCCCAGACAGGAAGCTTGGAAGTAGGGCTCACGCTCCAGAGTAGATGGTGGTGACTGGATACATTTGTGAAGGTTTCGGGAATCAGACAGGGGGACTGGAATTCAGGCAGGCTTCAGTCTCAAAAGGAAACTGAAGAATTAATTAGGAGGCTAGAGAAAAAAAACCCTTGGGTTTTCAGACTGGATAACAAAGGCAGGGATTAGGGAGAGCGATTAGGTCCCAAGTAAGAGGATCCCTAGGCATCGCCTCATACAAGACAATGGCCAAACATTGAAAAACTAATTTTAGGCATCATCTGCCAGTTCATTCATTCATTTCTTTTATTTTTTATTTTTTTATCTTTATTTTTTAAAGATTTTATTTATTTGACAGAGAGAGCACAAGCAGAGGGAGAGAGAGGGAGAAGCAGATTCCCTGCTGAGCAAGGAGCTTGATGTGGGACTCGATCCCAGGACCCTGGGATCATGACCTGGGCCGAAGGCAGCCGCTTAACCGACTGAGCCACCCAGGCGTCCCATTCATTTTTTTTTTATTTTTTAAAAAGATAATACCAGGGGCGCCTGGGTGGCTCAGTCATTAAGCATCTGCCTTCGGCTCAGGTCATGATCCCAGGGTCCTGGGATCGAGCCCCGCATTGGGCTCCCTGCTCGGCGGGAAGCCTGCTTCTCCCTCTCCCACTCCCCCTGCTTGTGTTCCCGCTCTCGCTGTCTCTCTCTGTCAAATAAATAAAATCTTTAAAAAATAAATAAATAAAAGATAATACCATAAAGGAAGAGATTTTATTTAATTTTTTTAAGTACATTCAACCCTCAGTGTGGGGCTCGAACTCATGACCCCGAGATCAAGAGTCACATGCTGTACTGACTGAGCCAGCCAGGTGCCTCATGCATTCATTTCTTTTTTTTTCTTTTTTAAGTAATATATTTTTTTAAATTTTTATTTATTTATTTATCTATTTATGAGAGAGAGAGAGAGAAAGAGAGCATGAGGGGCAGAGGGAGAGGGAGAAGCAGGCTCCCTGAGCAGGGAGCCCCACTCTGGGCGGATCCCTGGACCCTGAGTTCACGACCTGAGCCAAAGGCAGACGCTTAACCAACTGAGCCACCCAGGCGCCCCCTCCCAATGCTTTCATTTCTTATACAACTTTTGATTGAAGGCCAGACTCCTTGCTTGGTCCTAGGAATATAAAGGTGAGGAAGTCATTGTCTTAAGGAGATCTCTGGTGTGGGAGACAGATATATAAATACAGAGCGATGAGCGCAAGGCATCAAAAGATGCTTTGGTGAGTTTTACAATGCAGGTGAGGTTGGAGCTAAGTGTTAAACAATGGATAGAGAGAAACTGGAACCCTCATATGCTGCTGGTAGGAATGCAAAATGGTGCAACCACTCTGGAAAACAGTTTGGCAACTCCTCAGAAAGTTCAACAGAGTTATCATATGATCTAGCCATTCAACTCCTCGGTATACAACCAACAGAATTGAAAATAGATGTCCTACAAAAACCTGTATGTGCATGTACATAGCAGCATTATTCATCACAGTCAACTGAAATGTCTATAAACGAATGAATGGCTAAACAAAATGTGGTATATCATTACAGTGGAATATTATTCAGCCACAAAAAGGAATCAAGTACTAACACATGCTACATCATGGATGACTTACAATCATGCTAAGTGAAAGAAGCCAGTCGCAAAATGTCACGTGTTATATGATTCCATTTATATGAAATATCCAGGAAAGACAGAAAACAGATGACTGGTTCTGAGGGACTGAGGGGTGGGGGAAGCAGAGAGATTGATAATGGTTGCACAACATTGTGAATGTATTAAGTGCCACCGAATCGTATAATTTTAAACAGTTAATGGTATTATTTTATTTTATTTTTAAAAAAATTTTATTTATTTATTTGAGAGAGAGAGAGAGGGAGAAGCAGACTCCCTGCTGAACAGAGAGCCTGACACGGGGCTCGATCCCAGGACCTTGAGATCATGACCTGAGCCAAAGGCAGATGCTTGACCCACTGAGCCACCCAGGCGCCCCTAATTGCATAATTTTAAACAGTTGTGTCATGTGAATTCTACTTCCATAGAGAATGAATAAAGAGTTGGCAGGTGCACAAGGCGAAGGGAGACATTCTACAGAGTTCACATGCTATGCCAAGGTCCAGAGACACAAACACGGGTCATTTGGAAACATGCAGTACTTTAGTGTGGCTGGAACACCCCAGGGAGTGGCAGGAGGTGAGACTGGAAATGTGGGCGGAGACCAAAAACTAGCAGGACACGGGGACTTTATTTTGTAGAAATAGACGCCTCGTGCATGAAGGCTCAAGACCTGGGCAGGGCTGAGACTGTAGGTGAAGACGCTCTCTCCAAGGTTAGGATGACCATGGCTGCTTGTCGTTCGCAGAATGCTAGAGATGGAAGGCACTTGGAAATATTCGGCTGGGTCTGTCCCAAGGTGGAGTCACGAAACACTGGGCTTGTATGGTATTCTGGGGGGAAAGGGGCTCTGCAGGCAAGTCATTCATTCGCCGCTGTGTCCGCAGCATCTGGAACGGTGCCTGGCACATAATAGGCACTCAGTAAATAACTGTTAAATACATGGAATGAGTTTGGGAAAAGCTGTGCCACCTATTTCCTTCTTGGAGGCTACTATGCAATTTTTTGCAATTTCTATATTCATTTAAAATAAATGTTTGGCATAGTAAATATGTATTCCTTTTCTTAAAGAGCCCTACGCCCCTGAATGTATGCACTTTGGACCCCATGCAACTCAAATTCCACACTCATGAAGTCTGTTATGTGACCAGACTGAAAGCTCCCTGAAGGCAAGTATCCCCAACACCCCGCATTCAGAGCCTATCCGACAGTAGGAACTCAAAGATCTGTTGAAGATTGACTTTTTTGTGTGTGTGTTTTTTTAAAGATTTTATTTATTTGACAGAGAGAGCAAGACAACGAGAGAGGAAACACAAGCAGGGGGGAGTGGGAGAGGGAGAAGCAGGCTCCCCGCTGAGCAGGGACCCGATGTGGGGCTCGATCCCAGGACCCTGGGATCATGACCTGAGCCGAAGGCAAACGCTTGACGACTGAGCCATGCAGGCGCCCTGAAGATTGACTGTTTAGAGACCATGTGTATGAAACACTTGGCAACTAGTCCTCCTTACACGGAGTTTTTAATGAATGAGCAGTCAGAAGCAGAAAGGGAAAGTGCACCCAAAGGCGTTTCCATGCAGAAATATGCAAATGTCATGGCTTTTGAACCAACCCACAATACTCTTGAAGAATATTCAACACCACAGGAAGGAAATGCAGCTTTAGGAACGTTAACTTGCCCCTTTGCTCCAAAATGAATTTGCTCTTTCGGAACGTTTGCTGTCGCATAGTGTACCCCTCCTGGTTTGGAAGGCAGCTGTGGCAGCCTGCCCTTATCTGCAGAAGCGTGACAAAGGGGACTTTGATGCAAAGTTAATCATATTCTAAGCTCCATACAGTAGAGATGAAGTCATTAGAACAGCAAACACTGTGTCTGATGTTCCTTAAGAGATGGGTGATTTTCTGATTCAGGGATGATTGACATTCTTTATAGTAATGATGGGGAGGGCGAGGGCTTCCAAGGGAGCCAATCGGAAGGCGGTTGGAGTAGGCAGAGTGGCGTGTGTGTGTGTGTGTGTGTGTGTGTGCACGCGCGCGCACTTTTGTTATAGCTGCCTCTGTAAATGGAAACCCAGCTGAATCCTCTGGGAATAGTAATTAACCGGAGCAGTCAGTGTCTGAGCTATTAATATTGAGAGCACTAAGGCAGCAGGGCCAGGCGGGAGGGGCTCCGCTCTCCCTCCCTCCTCCATACCTCCCACCTTCTCCAGAATCCTTCCTAGAAGGCGCTCACCCTTCTCATCGTTATCGTGAAGAATGGCTGGAATGTGAGGGTGGCTGGAAGGGAACCCCCCCGCCGTTCGGTTGCCCGAGTCTTAAACACTGCTCCAGTCTAGTCGAAGGAAATGAAAGCGGAGGGACAGCCCAGCTTATAAGCACTGGGGACAAGATGTCAGTGCCATCCCCACTGGACCGAAACACTGGGCTCTTTATCACACAGAGCGCCATCTGTTCAAGGCGGAGGAATGCTATTTGCTTGGGGAGGAAAAGAAGAATTGATAGCGATAGTCCCTCGCCTTTTCATTAGAGGGTTTGAAAAATAGCCTTTCAAAAGAAAGACACCTTCCTGTTCCGAGTGAGTTCTGAATTTAAAAAGCATCGCTGGGCTTGAGGTTCATTTCTGCTGTAGTCAACCCTAAAGGGCAGCAGGACTCCAAAGCTTTGCTTTGAGAATTCTGGTCTGTGAATGAATCCTCTGAATCTTTGGCAATTTCTCGCCACCAAAAAAAAAAAAAAAAAGGCTTATTATTTATGGGGAGCAGAATTCAAAGGTCAAAAGGAAAAAACTAACGGTTTTAGATAAGAGAATCAGACACTTAACTGACTGAGCCACCCCGGCACTCCTCTAGTTTTGTTTCTTAAAGTTTTTGTTCTGTCCTTTCCGTTGTGTTTGTTTTTTCTGGATTGTTTTGTCCGTCTGTTTTGGACTTCCTCACAGCCACATCATTAGCCATTAGCCATGGCGAGATACAGATTTCTCTGTCTGGAAATCTCTCTTTCCACACGAAATGACAACCGGAGATCCTGAGATGCCCTGCCTGGCGAGAGGATTTCCCTTCCCCACTTTTCTTCCCCACGGCCGCTCCTGTTCAGCCAGTACCAGTATATGGTGGGAAACAATCTGTAAACCGTCCTTGAATTTTTTTCCCCCCTCAATCTGCTACTTAATGGAACTCTGGTGAGGCCGGAGGTATGGCGTGAGGGAGGGAGCAACACAATAGCAGTAGGTGGTGTGGACGCCATGCTTTATGACCTGCTCAAGGCCGGTCTTGTCTATACCATTCCCATTTGATAGTAGGGGAAGCTGATTGGAAGTGGTGTGTGTGTGTGTGTGTGTGTGTGTGTGCGCGTGGTGATTGTCAAACAGTGGGCCTCAGAACACAGTGCTCATGGGCCAAATGAGCTTTTGCATTGGGACATTGAAAACCGTTGGAACATTGAGCATTGGGAATGCCAGTTTCTGGAAGTCTTTTTCTGGGACTCTTTTCTCTAGAGAAGATTCCTCCTCTCTTCCTCCTAAGAAATATGAGCCTGAACGCAAGCTTTATAGAAACAAAGCAAGCAAAGAGATTTGCAAAGAGCCCCACTAGGCAACACATAGATATTCTCTTACTGTTCCTCCAACACCTCCCTTGTGCCGGATACTCTTGTCTAGAGACTTTCTGGTTCCATGTCTCCTGAAAACAAATTTCTAGGGACAATGGGGAGAGCATAACTTCCCCATCTGCCAGGAGTTAGGGGGTCTCACTGATTCTTATATAGACTTTCAACAAGTATTTTTAGTTCTGCTTTCTACAGTATCTTGCACTTCTGACACCTGAGGTTTTCAGGGCACCTGGGTGGCTCAGTCGGTTAAGTGGCTGCCTTCTGCTCAGTCACGATCCCAGGGTCTTGGGATTGAGCCCCATGTTGGGTTCCCTGCTCAGCAGGGAATCTGCTTCTCCCTCTCACTCTGCCCCTCTCCCCACGTGTGCCCTCTCTTTCTCTAATAAATAAGTAAAATCTTAAAAAAAATAAAGCCTAAGGTTTTCTTTTTCTTTTATAATTTCACCCCAGGATTATTGAGATATAAGTGACATACGACATTGTGTGAGTTTAAGGTGCACAATGTGATGATTTGATGCACGTATATGTATATTGGGAAATGGTTTCCACAATAAGGCTAGTAAACACATGCATCATGTCACCTAATTACCTTTTGCGTGTCATGAGAACATTTAAAAAATCTACTCTTTGAGCAACTCTCAGTAGTATCACAACCATCATGCACTGAATATTGTACCTGTACCCAGACCCCTGAACTTATTTCTGGATCCCCAGAACTTATTTTTCTTATAACTTTGTAACCTTCGATCACCTCCCCATTACCCCCGCACCCCAATGCCTGGCAGTCACAGTTCTACTCTCTGTTTCTATGACTTTGGCTTTTTTAGATTCCATATGTAAGTGAGATGACACAGTATTTGTCTTTGACAGAACCAGTCAAATGGAGCAGTTGCTGAGTTTCTCAGCATTATGGAGCTGTTTCCGGGTCTGTAGCCAGGACCACGGTCAGCCGGTCAGATGTCTTGGCGTGAGCCTGCTTTCTCAAAACAGCTCTTCCTGCTCTTGGATGTACTGGGGTTTCAGAGTCTCCCACCTGGATCACAAAGCTCCCAGAAAAGCCCTTTTGTTCATGGATGGATGCCAGGTTATTGTTGTTGAGGAGGAATACTAGCGAGGAATGTCCTGTTCGGCCATCTTGCTGACGTCACTCCTAACCCCTGAGATTTTCTGAGTTCCTTAGAGCATGGGACCTACTGCTCATCCTTTGCAGGCACACAAATTGGTTGAAATAGCTCATCCCCAGTTGTCTCTGTTGCCTTTCTATTTGAACATTTTTCTTTTTTTTTTTTTTTTTTTTGGTAGCTTTCATTGAGTGGTTGTAGATGACAGAAGTCTTTTTTTTTTTTGTAAGATTTTATTTATTTGAGAGAGAGAGAGAGAGCCCGCTCGTGCATTAGTAGGGGAGGGGCAGAGGGAGAGGTAGAAGCAGACTCTCCACTGAGCAGGGAGCCTGATGCGGGGCTTGATCCCAGGATTCCAAGATCATGACCTGAGCTGAAGGCAGCCACTTAACTGACTGAGCCACCCAGTGCCCCAGATGACAGAATTCTAAGATGACACTCAAGATTCCCACCCCCTGTGTGTACACTTTGTGTAATTTCCTTTCCCCGAGTGTGGGCCGGGCCAGTGAAAATGATAGGATATCACTGCCATGATGAGGCTGCTAATTAGTTGACTTTTAGTTAATCAAAAGGGAGATTATCCTGGGTGAGCCTGGCCTAATCAGGCAAGGCATCAGAGAGACACTCCTGTTGGTCTGGAAGAAAGCAAACTGGCCTGTTGTGAACTGCATATGGAAGGGTCCACATGGTCAGGGTGTTAGGTGCTTCTAATGCTGAGAGTGGTTCCCCACTAGTGGCCTCAGCCCCATAACTGCAAGGAACTGAATTCTGCCAACAACCCGCATGGGCTTAGAAGAGACCCCCTAAGCCTCAGATAATGTCACTTTGATTTTAGCCTGGTGACACCCTGAGCAGAGAATTCAGCCTGTACCCAGACCCCTGACACACAGAAACTGTGAGGTAATAAGTTTGCCTTTGTTTATGCCATGATGTTTGTGGCAATTTGTTGTGTAGAAATAGACAATCAACACAGTGGGGCTTCAGAAGTACAGGAACCCGATCATACCTACAGAGTAAACATGTTTTTATCTAGCGGTATCTTTTCTTGAAGAAAACCACCCTTGCGTTCTGTGAAGTGCCAATGGGGATGTCAGCAGTGTCCCTTCCTCCCTGACTATAAGGGTATATGGACTCCAACCAGCCACAGCGATTATCCTAGGGATGCGCATGTGATCCCAGCTTCACTCCTCAGAGGCTCCCCCATAGACGGATGCGTGTTTCCCCCTGGGGTTGTTCAACTAGGAGATCATGAGCCTGGAGTGGCTGCGTAGATTATCTTCTGTTGTGTTTCCGACATCACAACCAAAGAATCTGGCAAATATATTTCTGTTGGACAGATTCAGAAACAATATTCAGGGATCCTGAAGGGTTTGACCAAATTCTATAACAAGACAAGTAGTTAGGTTGCTATGGGCGAGCCAAGAGCCAGAAATGTCTGGCACGGGAAAACTGTGAGACAGCTTGCCTGTCCTGCCCACTATCCTTGCATCTGTCACTTGGCCATAATTTTCCCTTCTCATCTTCTGCTCTGTTGTATTTTTCTCTGCATCTGATTGGGTCACAGAGGCAAGGCAAGGGCCACTCTGCTATTATAACCATGCTGCTGCCCCCAGTAGCAAATTTGTCCGCACTCAGCCTGACTCCCCTGTACGGAATCACATACTAGTCCAAGAGCGAGTCTTAGAAATCTTATGGGTGCATTTCCTTCATTTTATCAACGAGCAAGCTAGTGCCTGGGGTCTTATCCAAAAGATAGGCAGCTTCTCAGGGAAGTGTGAATAGACTACAGGTCACCAGATTTTCCGCCCATGTTGGCCTCAAGGGAAAGTTGAAGAATCCTGATATGAAAGGTTGAGGCCAAGGGTATTTTGTGACTTTGGTGTGAGGGAGTGGAAATTTGGTGTGACAATCAGACAGTAAAAACAGTAAGTGGTGGGTCCTCTTCTCAGATGGACCCTTTTGGATTGGTTTTCCCTACATAGCTGACCATGCCAGCACTGTCTCCCACCTGAGGGAGGAATTGGGGGAAACATTGGGGGCAACATTTTAGATTGGCTTTGCTCAAGGCTTTACATTCCAAGAGCTTTCTTCTTTTCTTGGTGCATTTCCCTTAAGCATGCCTCTTCTTGTCTCCTCTTACCATCAGAACACTGACATCTAGAAGACTGATAATAAAATGAGGGCTTGGGGCAGGGATGATAAATGGGTTTCAGCTTGTTCATCACTCCAGTTAATTTCTTGTAGATACTTAGAGGGCTGTTTTGAGAAGGACCTTTAAGATTTATCCAGGCTCAGCAAGAAAAAGCAAGAGAGACAATTAACTGGTCATGTATTCTGACATTGCCACTGTTTTAGATTCCACAGAAACAGACTGAGACTCAGACAATTGCTTGCAGGAGGTTTATTGGGGAGTATACTTGAGAACTACGCTTGTAAGAAGTGAGGGAAGCAAGACGAGACATTGCAGCTGCACTGAAGGCCTCAGCCAACCTCGTGGGCGATCTCTGGAGCCCGGTTGTCTCAAATAAGACAAAGTGCCAGGCCTTAGCATTAATCCTCTCCCCCGCTCTCCCCACCATTGACCCTGGAGGGCTGTGACCTTAGGGAAGTCAGCTCCCTTTGACCAAAACCATTCTCAGGGAAGATGCAATCAGGAGCCTCCAGTGGCCAACACTCGTGGCAGCTGAGGGAATGCACGCATGGGTCCTGAAAGGGGATCCGCGTGGCATATCAAAATATCCACGATAGCCACAGAAGTGGGAGTGGTCATGCATACATGAGAGATTTGTCATTCTGGCCTAGGGAAGAAGGCCAACGAAGTCGCTCTGGTGCTTAAAGTGTGAGCTCCTGGCCAGAGGAGCAAGATTAAGATCATGCAACATACAAGGTCGAGTCTACGAGGTTTGGGACCCAGAGTCACTGGTCATAAAGTGTTCCTGCACCTGGACGTGTCTGCTGTGCATTGGGAAACTCACATGGGGGGGCAGCTTCTTCTTTAGCAATGGGAGAGGATTTAGGAATTTGGGGCCCTGAATTCTGGTCATCTTTCTCAATATCTTTCTATGCTGGAGACATGACTAACATCTCTTTCATGCCAACTCATCATAAATAATATAGGATTCCCCTTTGCTTACCCCACCATGCCTCTCCTCCGTGCCTCCTGGCTCTGGATGTGTCCGTGTCAGAGGGTGTCAGCCCAGCTGGGCTTTTAGCAGAGTCTCCATTGGCTGCAGAAAAATTGCAGGGATGATATGGGTCTGAGCCTTGGAGAGGGAGTCATTTCAAGCCTATTTATTTACAATTCTATTTATTCCCAATCCCCCCAAATTCCTTATATCTTCTTCCAGACTTCAACTATAAGAAACTCCAAGTATAGCTTGTCTGTGGGGCCAGAGTTAGAATCAGAATGTTCTATAAACTCACAGTGCTTAGTCTTCCACCCAGGTGGTCACACTGTGTTACTGCCAAAATTTCAACATTCCCCGATGTAAATGACGGATAAACTCACAAGAGCCCACCATTTATACTTCTTTGATTAAGCTTAAATTCTTTTCCCCCTTATGATTAAAAAAATAAGCAAATAACCATAGACCTAAATAAAACTCTAAAGCTTCCAGAAGAAACCATCAAGAAATGTTTCCATACTTTTGGGTAGGCAAAGATTTTTTTTTTTTTTAAGATTTTATTTATTAGAGAGAGTATGAGTGGGGCAGGGGAGGGGCAGAGGCAGAGGGAGAAGCAGACTCCCCACTGAGCAGGGAGCCCAATTCGGGGCTGGAGGTGGGGATTGATCCCAGGACCCTGAGATTGATCCCAGGACCCTTAACTGACTGAGCCACCCAGGTGCCCCTCTTTTTTTTTTTTTCCCCCTCCCTCTGCCCTTCCCTGCTCATGCTCTCTCTCAAATAAAAAAATAAAATCTTTAAAAAATATTATTGCAGGGGCGCCTGGGTGGCTCAGTCGTTAAGCGTCTGCCTTCGGCTCAGGTCATGATCCCAGGGTCCTGGGATCGAGCCCCGCATCGGGCTCCCTGCTCCGCAGGAAGCCTGCTTCTCCCTCTCCCACTCCCCCTGCTTGTGTTCCCTCTCTCGCTGTGTCTCTCTCTGTCAAATAAATAAAATCTTTAAAAAAAAAAAAATATTATTGCATGCACATATTTTATTTTCCTTTCTCTCCTTATCATTACATTATAAGCACTTCTCCATGACATTAAAAACTTCTCGTGAACATGATTATAAATGGCTATATCATACTCTATCATATACAGTGAATTTCCCAACCATCCCTTTAATGGTTGGATTTTCTGTTTTTGCTTTTCACTGCTACAAATCATGCTTAGATAAAAAACCAAACAAACAAACAAACTGTGTACCTAGTTTTATTGCCTGCATTTTAGGTTATTTACTTAGGTAACATTCCCAGACATGTATCAGCTGTACTTTTGTTTAAAAGAGTAGAAGAAGTAACAGCAAAAACCTCCATCTAGAACTTCTACCCAGTGGTGTAGCAGCCTGGCATCGTACTGACTTGGATGAGTGCATCACCAGATGTTACTGATATTCAGAGGAGAGTCTCCTCTGTGCCAAGCTTTGGGGAAGATGGAAGACAGACCAAGATGGGGATGGCACAGTCTCTGCTCTTATGAACTGATGGTTCAGGGAATACGGGAGAATTCAGGAAAGCTCGACAGAAGAAGTGATGTTTTAACTGGCTTGCTGGATGAGTAGAATTTTGCTATAAGGAATGAGCAAAGACAAAAAGACAATATCCTTAGGTGCTGGGATCATGGAGGGGTTTTTAAGCATTAAAGTAAAGCCAACATATGGGTGCTTTAAAATTGTTCTTGGGCAAAGTTCTAGGTCTAAGAGGCTGGATTCAAAGTGGAAATGGAGACAGATATTAAGGATGGTAGATAAATTAGGGACTCTTGACAAATAGGCAGGATTAATAGAATTGGGGTGGAGGAAATGTTTTGGGGAGGCATTTGGGAACAAACTTTTAGAACAAAAGGGTGCTGGGGGTCAAGGGGAGAATTTTATTTAAGAACAATTTCCTACTGAATTTACTGTGTTCCTAGGAAGCCCAGCTATGCTAGTGACTCATTGTGTGACTTCCACAAGTCTCTTAATCTCTCAGATGTTCAATCTCTAACCTGTAAAATGAAGAGATTGGACCAGATCAGGACTCTGTTGAACTCATGACATCTCTTTTCCCTCCTGTATACGAAGGGACTGGACAGGGTCCTTTTCCCTCTTGAGCGGAGTGGGACTCCAGGCAGTCGCAACAAACCAGGGGATTCTGAAGAGCTGAAATCTACCTGCTTTCCCTGAACACAGTAATCTCCATGGTGATTCCTAGCTCTGAAAGTATGATTATAAATTCATATCAAGTGCAAAGCGAATTTGAAAAAGTACTATTAAACAGGGACCTCTAAATAGTACCACACTTGCAAGTAGGTGAGCTCATTCCCATGTTTGGGGGTTTGATTTTAACAAGAGAAACGTCTCATCATCAGACTGCTGATAGCAATCAATAGTGAACTGTGAAAATGACACTTGATTTCCTGTAATAAAAGAAGTTCCTCTCATTTTTCACCACCATGTTATCAGATGACTTTATTATCTAAAAATATATTTTATTTTATTTTTTTTAAGATTTTATTTCTTTGAGCAAAAGAGAGAGAGAGAGAGAGAGCAAGAGCATAAGCAGTGGGGAGGGGAAGAGGAGAGGGAGAAGCAGGCTCCCTGCTGAGCAAGGAGCCTGACTCCGGCTCGATCCCAGGACCCTGGGATCATGACCTGAGCTGAAGGCAGATGCCCAACCAACTGAGCCACCCAGGTGCCCCTAAAAATATATTTTAAATAATAAACTTACAACCTTTCTCTTGAGCTCATTTTGTTTGTTTATTTACTTTTTGAAAGGTGCATTTTGCTTTTTTTTTAAGGTTTATTTATTTATTTGAGAGAGAGAGAGTGCAAGCGGGGGGGCGGGGGAGGCAGAGGGAGAGAGAGAGAGAATCCCAAGCTGACTCCCCACTGAAGGAAGAGCTTAACAGACTGAGTCACCCAGATGCCCCGCATTTTGCTATCTTTAATCCCGAATTCAAGTATAACCAAATAAAAGAACACCGTGCTTATAATTTAATATTTTTAAAAGATTTTATTTATTTATTTGAGAGAAAGAGAGTGAGAGAGAGCATGAGAGGGGAGAGGGTCAGAGGGAGAAGCAGACTCCCCACTGACTGGGGAACCCGATGTGGGACTCGATCCCGGGACTCCAGGATCATGACCTGAGCTGAAAGCAGTTGCTTAACCAACTGAGCCACCCAGGCGCCCATAATTTAATATTTTTAAAGGAAGAAGTGAGCAGTTTCTGGAACTTACATGAAAATATTTTTCTTTCTTCAAATAGGAGTACATCTTTAGGTTTTCTTTTTTTTTTTTTTTAACAGTTAAGTAATTTTCAGTGTTGACTAATAATAGCCTCATAAAAGTAAAGGAATGGCAGCTAATCCATTCTTACATATATCTTAGTGTTAGGGATATTAACAGGAGTAAGAGTAACTGTGGTAAGCCAAAATTACATAGACTCTTGATAGTGAGCCTTGACACTTCTCTCTCCTGTTCCAAAGCACGTTGGGAGAAAGCCCTGATTTGCAGTGTTTGCTGGTTTTTGTGGTGTAAATATCTCCACCACCATGGCTGATTTCAAGCTGCCGGCTTTATGGAACACAACAGAGTTGCAGATGTAATTAAGTGAAGGATCTTGAGATAAGATCATCCTGGGTTATCTAGCAGGCTGGAAATCAAATGACAAGTGTTCTTGTAAGATACAGAAGAGCAGAAGACAGGGACACGGGGAAGAAGGCCAGGTGGCCACGGAGGGAGAGACTGGGGTGGGGCAACCACAAGCCAAGGAAAACCTGGAGCTCCAGAAGCTGGAGGAGGCGAGGAAGGATCCTCCCCTAGAGCCTCCAGAGAGAGCATGGCCCTGCTGATCCCTTGATTTCAGACTTCGCTCTCCAGAACTGTGAGGGAAGAAGTTTCTCTTGTGTTAAGCCTCTAAATTTGGAGTCCTTTGCTATGGCAGCTATAAGAAATGAATATATTCCATCACACCCCTCCCGAAGTTTGAAAAATCGCAATTCTGTCCTGTTTGCTTCATCTGTTTTCTCGCTCTCTTCTGAAGCCTTACAAGAAAATTCCAAATATCATGTAATTTCAACGCTGTATACTTCAATATGCATCTCAGAATTTATGGACATATAAAAATTTAACCACGGTGCCATTATAACAACTAGATACGTCTGAACAACACAACTAAATGAATAACAATAAGTCCCAGGTATCCAAAGTGTCTTTTAATATATTCCTTTAACTCTAACTCTAAAATCTTATTAGATTGATTGTCCTCTGTGAATTACCCTTTGTTTTCTAGCTATCTTTCTAGGAAAAAAAAGAAAAAAAAGCCTGGGATTAAATACAGCCTTATAGGTTTGGGCTCTTAGGTAGATGCGTGGCAAGTACCTCAGTGTCTTCCCCACTCAACGACGAAAAATTCTTGGAATTTATTCTCTCATTAAAAATAAGGATTTCTTGGGCGCCTGGGTGGCTCAGTCGTTAAGCGTCTGCCTTCGGCTCAGGTCATGATCCCAGGGTCCTGGGATCGAGCCCCACATCGGGTCCCTGCTCAGCGGGGAGCCTGCTTCTCCCTCTCCCACTCCCCCCTGCTTGTGTTTCCTCTCTCGCTGTATCTCTCTCTGTCAAATAAATAAAAATAAAATCTTAAAAAAAAAAATAAGGATTTCTTTTTCTCCTTTACAATATGAGCTTTTGTCTAGGATTCACATTCGGAAGCTTCACTTCAAAGTCATGTTGGAAGTGGTTAAGAATAAAGTCATGATAGACAAAAGGAAGCTGGATTCTAATTTTTGCCCCACATGCAGAAGAACTTGGCTTTGAAAAATGAAATAGGAAGGAAAAAAGGGGTGAAAACCAGGAAGTTGGTCTGCACTGGTTTTTAAATAGTGCTCTTACAAGTTTCCCTTTTCTCCTCTGAATTTTGTGCTCCAAATGATTATATCTGGCAGTCTTTTCAAAAAGTGTGGGACCCGTGAACTGTTCTCTCTCTCTTTCTGTGTCTTTTTAAAAGATTTTATTTATTTGTCAGAGAGAGAGCACATGCAGGGGGGGCGGCAGGCAGAAGGAGAAGCAGGCTCCCCGCTGAGCAGGGAGCCCGATGCGGGGCTCAATCCCAGGACCCCAGGATCATGACCTGAGCCGAAGGCAGACGCTTATCCAACGGAGCCACCCAGGCGCCCCTGGACTGTTTTCTCTTCAAGAAGCATGCTCCTTCAGCACTTTAACTGTGTTCCCAAAATTGCTATTCTCTTCTAAGGAGATTAATATTGATCATTCTCCCTGCCCTCTAATAAAAGGGGTTAAGGGTAAATCATTCTTAAGAAAGAGAGGATTGGCAACCACTGAGGGATAGAGGTAGGGGTACAGGTACGTCCCTAAGGTAGGATGACCGCCTGAAAAATAGACTCTCTATATCCTAGGTTACTATCTTGGAAGCTTCTCCATTCGAAAGGAAGTACCCCTTATCAAAATGTAAATACTCCTTGGAAAGGTCATCCATGTTGCATGTTCTGAGATATGTCAGGGACGGAAACAAGAAAGTCAAGATTGCTGTGGCTGACTGTCAGCTGAGCGCTAGCTAGACTTGCGGAAACTGGGTACTGAATATTTTGGGGAAACAGAAGAGAGGGTAGCACCATAGGAGTCCTGAAAGGTAGCCTGAGCAATAGGAAAGTGTGAGGGTGCCAAAGATAAACCCCTCTAGCTCCTCCCATTGTTCCTCTTTCAAACCCTGTGCCCTTGGGCTCAAGGCTGATTCCTAGGGCAATTGCCAGGTGCAACTTTTTCTGTCTGAAAACAGAGGAACCTCGTCATCTGAAGTGGGCTTAGTCAGATCTTGCGATCTAGCCAAGTGACCACTCCTCCCTTGTCTCCACTTACATATATTCTGTGAATGGCTCTCTCAACAAGGTAACTGCACCCCACTGCCATCGACTTTGAAGCCCTTGATTTATGCGACGTGTTTGTTCATGCTTAAATGAAACCTTTGGCAGAGCAGAAAACTTGTCCAAATCTCTTTTCCCGGTAATATTTTCTTATATCTTAACCCAGTCAAGGGGAGGGAGGAATGTTCCTGACAAGCACACAGTTTACAGCATAAAGAGTTTGGAAGGAAGAACAATGCAGCTTGGATTCCTTCACTTGCCTACCCTCCTTGGTAACTTTCTTTCTCGGTGTTCTCGGCACTCTACCCAGAGGAAGGCAGAATAGCTCAGTGGAGATCTTGCAAAATATGGAGTGTGGTTTTAGCTCTGACACGTAAAAGGCCTGGAATTCATCATTCCTGCCCTTACAAAAGAAAAGGCTGAATATATTGAGAATCAATGATCTTTGTTAGACCTATCAGAGAAACGAGGTCACAGAGCACACTACCATCCTGAAATCTGGAGACTCGTGAATACAGAGAATTACAGATCAGCTCACCTGGAGCAGCAGCTTCTAGAACCATCAACTGGCAGGGATATTTAAAAAGCAGTTGGGATGAGTTGCTAAAGGCTGAGTGTGGACTCGTTTGAGAGTAAGAAATTCAAGGGGACACAGTCTAGGGGAACCTCCCCACCCCGCATGGGTTTTACCTCCAGGAATCCCACCACGTTCTCAAGATAAAGATCTGATGGGCGCCTGGGTGGCTCAGTTGGTTGGGCGACTGCCTTCAGCTCAGGTCATGGTCCTGGAGTTCCGGGATCGAGTCCCGCATCGGGGTCCCTGCTCAGCGGGGGGTCTGCCTCTCCCTCTGACCCTCTTCCTGCTCGTGCTCTCTGTCTCTCATTCTCTCTTTCTCAAATAAATAAATAAAAAATCTTTAAAAAAAAAAAAAAAAAAGATCTGAGAAAAGTGCCCTCATATTTTCTGGCAGGGAAAGGAAAGTAACCATTCTGAAATTCACCTAGAGTGCTCCCTATGGATAACAATTTTATCAACTTTATCAGAACCTTATCTACCTGGGAAAGGACAATTAGCCAACTCCAGCTCTTCTATCCCTGTTTTCTCTAAGGGGAAGAAAGAAAAGATAAGAAACATTTCTGAAGGTCACAGGTCAGGGACCCAAGCCCACTAAAAGACTGAAATTCAATTAGAAAATTATGGAGCACTTCCCCTTCCCCACCCCTTACCATCAAGCCAACAGGGCTCCAGCATAATATCAATAGGTTAGAACTAAAGGAAAGACAAGACAGACTCTGTTTAAGTTCTTAGGGAAGCCCAAAGAACATAGGAGAGAAAAAAACCAAAAGGACACCAAAGGAAATTGAAATCTCTGGCACCTACACCTACTGAAAACAGTCTAGTTCCTAGCCAGATTAACATAAAACGTCATCATCAGGTTTGTTTACTGCAGGTCCTATTGTCCAAAACATCATGTCCCTCTTACAGAAAAAAAAAAAAAAAATGACAAGCCATGCGAAAAGACAAAGAAAACACAGTCTAAAGAGACAAACGAAGGATCAGAATCAGACTCAGAGGTGATACGGATGTTGGAATTATCAGAGAGGAAATTTGAAACAACTCTGATTAATATGTTAATGACTTTAATGAAAAGAGTAGTCAGCATGCAAGAATAGATGGGTAATGGAAGCACAGAGATGGAAACCTTCAAAAGAATAGGAAGGAAATGCTAGAAATCAAAAGCACCAACAAAATAAAGTCTTCAATCGGTTCATCAGTAAACTAGACATGGCCAAGGATAGAATCAATGAACATGAAGATATGTCAATAAAAACTTCCCAAACTGAAATGTAAAGAAAAAAAGAACAATAACAGAACAGAAAATGTAAGAATTGTGAGTAAATTGTAAAAGGTATAACATGGGTGTGACGAATACCAGAAGGAGAAGCAGAGAGGAAGGGGCAGAAGTATTTCAAGTAATAGTCCCTGAGGGCCGCCTGGGTGGCTCACTTGTTAAGTGTCTGCCTTCGGCTCAGGTCATGGTCCCAGGGTCTTGGGATCGAGCCCCGCATCGGGCTCCCTGCTCCGCGGGAAGCCTGCTTCTCCCTCTCCCACTCCCCCTGCTTGTGTTCCCTCTCTCGCTATGTCTCTCTCTGTCAAATAAATAAAATCTTAAAAAAAAAAAAGTAATAGTCCCTGACAATTTTGCAAAATTAATGATGTGAAACCACAGACTCAGGAAACTGAGGTTGAATACCAAAACCTCTATACCTACCTATATGATATTCAGACTGCAGAAAACCAAAGACAAAGAGAATCTTGAGAAAAGCCAGAGGAGGGAAAACACCTTACCTATAGCAGAGCAAAAATGGGAATAACATCTGACTTTTCATCAGAAATCATGCAAGCACGAAGAATGAAATGAAATATTTAAATTGTTGGAAGAAAACCCCCACCAACCTGTAATTCCATATCCAGTGAAATGATCTTTCAAAAGTGAAGGAGAAAGAAAGACTCACTCAGGCAAACAAAATAAATGAAGGCATTCCTCACCAGGAGACCTGCCTGTAAGAGAGGTAGTTCTTCAGAGAGAAGGAAGAGGATAGAGGTCAGAAACTCAGATCTACATAAGGAAAGGAAGAGTGTTGAAAAGGAATAAATGAAGGTAAAATAAGATCTTTTATTTTTCTGATTTTTAATTTATCTAATAGATAACTATTGGATGAGTATAGCATACAGATAAGTGAAATCAATGATAGCAATGTTATACAGGATGGGAGGACAGAATCAGGAATACTCTATGAAAAGCTACCTACACCATCCATGAGCTGTAGAGTGTTATTTGAAAGTGGATTTAGGTGCAAATGGATTTAGGTTAGGTGCGAATATGTATTGCAAATTCTAGGGTATCCACTAAAGAATGTTTTTTTGAAAAGAAGTATAATTGCTATGCTAAGAGAAGAGAGAACATGGAATCACATAAAATGCTTGATTAAAACCAGAGAAGGCAGAAAAAAAAGGCTAAGAAACAAAGAACAGGTGCAACAAACAGAAAACAGTTACAATCATGGGACAAATTAATCCAACTATTTCAATAATCGCTTTATATGTGAATGGTCTAAAAAGTACCGCTTCTCCAAACCAAAGGTCCCATTTTGTAGTGGCAGTTAGCAGGGAGGGTATGTAGGACATAGGGTGGCTCCTTCTCCAGGCCCTCCCCGTTTGCCAGAAGGCTCTTGTCTGCCACTTGTTAACTCAGGGACATTTACCCATTCTTTCAGTAGCTTTTACTGAGCACCTGCTGTGGGCCAGGCAATGCCCCCAGTGACTACGGATATTCAGATCCATTGGTGGGTCATTAGCACAACTATATACATCAAAACAATGATGACAGGGGTGCCTGGGTGGCTCAGTCCATTAAGCGTCGGCCTTCTGCTCAGGTCATGATCTCAGGGCCCTGGGACCGAGCCCCACACTGGGCTCCTTGCTCAGTGGGGAGCCTGCTTCTCCCTTTCTCTCTGCCGCTCCCCCTGCTTGTGCTCGCTCCTGCTGTCAAGTAAATAAATAAAAATCTTTAAAAAAACCCAAAAAATGATGACAGATTAGAAAAAAAAATGAACATTCTTAGCACAAGTTTTTTTTTTTCCCAAATGAATTTTATTAAATTCGTAAATAAATAAAAATCTTAAAAAAAACCCAAAAAACAATGACAGATTAGAAAAAAAAATGAACATTCTTAGCACAAGTTTTTTTTTTTTTTTTTCCCAAATGAATTTTATTAAATTCATTTTTTCATTTAAAGTTCACGAAGTTCTCCCAGCCCACATCAAACCCTTGGCGAGCTTCCTCTAGGACTCTGGGAAATTGTATTCACTCATTCCTTCACTCATTTTGTGCTCACTAAGTGCAAGATGCTGTGTTGAGGATTATCCAAAAGGCAAAAATAAACCTCAGACAGTTCCCTCTTGTAGTTTTTACAATCTATCATCTTCTCTCTGCAAGCTTCTTACCTATGTCTTGTATTTCCCAAATTTGGTTACATTCACTTCATCATAGTTTCTTCTTCACTCTTCCTATCTTTTGGAAACCCCACACATGGTATGGGAATAATATAATAATTTATCTTTGCATGCATATTTATAATTCCATAATCATCAGCAAAGCAAAACAAAACGCTCTGTAGCACAGATTTAAGAACTGGAAAATCTGGGTCTGAGTCCCATCCATGCCTGTGTGGCCTTGGACCAGCCACCTACCCTCTCTGCATCTCAGTTATTCTGCCTGTAAAAATAAGACTAAATATTTCTGCCTTATCTATTGCACAGTGTGTGTGTGTGCGTATTAAATAAGCAAATGAATGTGCCGTCATTTCCCACAATATAAAATGATCCACAGGGGTAAATTGTTATCAAAATTTGTAATGGAATCAACCTCTGGGTTTGCTTATGTGTACAATACGAATGCCATGGAAATAGTAACTAAGGGCAGAATTTGGCCCAGGGCATTGGACTACAGCAGTTTTTTTTTTTTTAAAGGGCAGAAGGAAAAAAAATCAAAGCCTTTTTATTCAAAGCAGAAAACTTTCAAACAAGAGTCAGTACTTGCCAAGGACATGGTTACTAAGTGGATCTCCTTGAGGGAAGTTCAGAGGATGAAGGCGAGCTTCAGAAGCAGGAACTGAAGGAGAAAAACCTTTTAATGCTATCATCTTCCTCCTCCACCCTTGCTTAGAATTCCTTATCTAATCAACTGGACACACACATCTTAACAGCCTAACAATAAAAAATGGGATGCAGTTTAAGTGTGGATCATTGCAGAGGGCAAAAGCAGGTTCCAGCCAGGCTGCTGAGAGCGGGGCCCAAAGGGCACTAGAGGTCACTTTCACTTTTAAGGGAACTACAGATAAAATGCCTTTCTCCCCTGAATTTCTGAAAGTGTTTTTGTGGTTAAATCTGGTAAAAATACAGTGCCGAAAAATTCGTTATGTTCATAGGACCTAGCAAGGAAGCAAAGCTTATGCTTGGTTCCCCTGATATGAATTGGCAAGTAAAAGGGAATGCAGTGAGGGGGTGGGGGGAAGGAAGGACCTCGGACACTCCTAATTTTTCCAGTTTGGATTCCTGTGTGTTCTAGCAAAGTAGAAACAGGAGGGGTTAGTGGAAGTCAGCTTGGTGTAAGAGATTGGGATGGTTGAAATGAGAAGGGGCCAAAGGAATTGGAGCATATTAACTACTTTGATTAAAAAACAAAGAAGAGGGGCACCTGGGTGGCTCAGTCGTTGGGCGTCTGCCTTCGGCTCAGGTCCTGATCCCAGGGTCCTGGGATCGAGCCCCTCATCGGGCTCCCTGCTCGGTGGGAAGCCTGCTTCTCCCTCTCCCACTCCCCCTGCTTGTGTTCCCCTCTCGCTGTGTATCTCTCTGTCAAATAAATAAAATCTTAAAAGAAAAACAAAGAAGAAAATCTCACACCAGTTAGGATGGCTACTATCAAAAAAGCCAGAAAATGACAAATATTGGCAAGGATGTAGAGAAACTGGAACCCTTGTGCATTTTGGGTGACAAATATAAAAAACAACCAGTATGGTGGTTTCTAAAATAATGAAGAGTGGGATTTCCATAGGACCCAGTAATGCCTCTTCTGGGCATATATCCAAAAGAATTGAAACCAGGATCTCAAAGAGATATTTGCACTGCCATGTTCATAACAGCGTTACTCACAATAGCCAAGAGATGGAAGCAACCCAAGTATCCATCTGTGGGTGAATGGATAAACAAAATGCATGCTAATATAGGATACAAGCATATGATGGGTATTACTCAGCCTTAAAAAGGAAGGAAATTCTGACCGTGCTACCACATAGATGAACCTTGAGGGCATGCTAAGTGAAATAAGTCACAGAAAAGACAAATACTGTATGATTCCATTTGTATGAGCTACCGAGAGTATTCGAATTCACAGAGACAGAAAGTAGGATGGTGGGTGCCCGGAGCTGGAGAGAGAATGCCACGGGGGCCGTCTCATGGGCACAGAATGTTAGTTCTGTAAGATGAAAAAGCTGTAGAGATTGGTTGTGTCATGGTGTGAGTATACTTAACACTACGGAACTGGCCGTTTAAAAAAATTTTTTAAGCAATTAAAAATTTTAAAATATTGTTTTAAGATTTTTTTTAAAAAAAGAAGAAAAGCCTCAGTGAAACCTCGCTGCCCAGATTAACTTTATGGCTCCTGCCCGAGTTCTATGCTGGTAGAGTCTTACAGCTCCCCAGGCCGATCGGGCCCAAGCTCTTTAGCACAGCCTTCAAGGGCACCCGGGAGGCGCACCTGGGTGGCTCCGTCGGTAGGCGTCTGCCCCGCATTGGGCTCCCTGCTCCGCGGGAAGCCTGCTTCTCCCTCTCCCATTCCCCCTGCTTGTGTTCCCTTTCTCGCTGTCTCTCTTTCTCTGTCTGTCAAATAGATAAATAAAATCTTTTTAAAAAAAACTTGGAGGGGCGCCTGGGTGGCTCAGTTGGTTAGGCGACTGCCTTCGGCTCAGGTCATGATCCTGGAGTCCCTGGATCGAGTCCCGCATCGGGCTCCCTGCTTGGCGGGGAGCCTGCTTCTCCCTCTGACCCTCCCCCCTCTCATGTACTCTCTCTCTCTCATTCTCTCTGTCTCAAATAAATAAATAAAAATCTTAAAAAAAAAACAAAAAAAAACAAAAAAAAACCCTGGAGGGTGCCCCCCCCCCCCCCCCCCCCGTGACCCATCCTGCCCGGATCTGCGCTGCCCTCTCCTCGCACCGTGTTCCTTCTCTGTGGTGCCCTCCCTTCATCTTTCCAAAATCCCATCCATATCCTGGGTCCGCTCAAATGTCCTGCGGAGCCTGCACACATCACCTCCGGGGCCGTGCGCTCCGCGTGGCTGGCTTTGGGGTTTGGAGAGCATGGCGTCCTGCCCTGTGTTCGAGGAGTTCCTGCAACTCACGGGTGGGCAGCTGTCCCCAGGCTGGGTCGGTGCCCTCGTCCTCCTGCATCTTCACAACACTGACAGCCAACGCCTGTTTAACGTAAGGCAAATCATGTCCCTCTGCCTGGGAGTCCGCCGGTGGCCAGGGGACTGGGGCGAGGGCTGCAAAGCGGTGGCGTGGTCTCCCCGCCTGCGCCCCGGGCTCCTCCTCGTTCTCACCTCCCCCCCCTTCCCCCCCCCCCCCCCGCCCCACCTCCTGCTCCCAGCTCCCGCTTCCTTGCTGTTCCCTGGACCCCCGGGGTTTGTTCTCGCTCTAGGCCTCCAAATGCGCTCCTTGCTCTGCCTGGAACGTTCCTCCCCCAGGCTCCTACCGGGCTCACTCCTGGTACCGCCGGGCTCACTCCTGGTACCGCCTTCAGGCCTTTGCTGGAAGCACCCGTTCCTAACCATCCTACTGAGAACAAGCCAGTCCAGCTCCACCCCAACGTCTGCAACCGCCTTCCGGTCTGGTTTTCTCCCCTGCACTTAGCACCAGGTGACATAGATCTTGTTTGGTCCTTGCTTCTTCACTGGAATGGAAGCTTCATGAGGGCTGGTGTTATTTTTTTAACTGCTTTTTTTTTTTTTTTTTTAATGTTCATTACCTCCTACAGTGTCGGCACATAGCGGACTTCCAACAAATAGTCGTCCAGTGAATGAAATGATTGAACGACCAGAGAAAGCACTTCTGGTCTAAGGTATTGAATACTAATGGTTTGCAATCTGAATCTTTTTTTCGGTGAGCACTCATCCTGGGCTTGGGGGAGGGGGGGAAACATTGCAATACAATCCCCTCTTTGTCTTTAGTGCATAGGATTCAACCTGTACTAAGTAGCAACGGATTGATGTTTTTCTGTTGGCACACTCTTTAATCATTTCCTGTCAAGAAATAAAGCAGAGGTCATCTCGGAAAAGCATTCAATTAAGTCTTTAGAGGTTGGTGATGTGTAAACAGACTTATTAGTCCATACGTGTAATTAATTTTCGCACTAGATCACAGGTTGATTTAACACTATGGAAACAGCATTCCTGATAACTTGCTCTCTGTATCCCATTATGAGTCCCAATCTTTGGGTAAGCCCTCTCTCCCAACATTTGGTCGGGAAATTTCAAAAGTATAGGCAAACTGAAAGATTTTACAGTGAATCTCTATATACCTGTCCCCTAGATTCTATGATTAACAGCTTAGCATATTTGCTTCAACATTTATCCATCCCTAATTACATCTTTTGGGGGGCACTGAGTACAATGTACTGTACTTACATGGTAAGGGAAGGCTCCCTAAGCCCTTCCCCTTCTTCAGGGGGTCTGGGATGAGAACTGTGTTGGGGGATCGAGTTGGGGGCAAGGACTCCCCAGCAGCCGAGGGCCTCTCTCTTCCTCTTGTGCTCTTGCTGGGGCTGGTGGCCCAAGGGGCTCTTACTCCTTAGAGGCCACGTGGACCATAAGGTTCACTGTTCCGTTGCTGTAGCCAAATTCGCTGGTATGCCAGGAAGTGAGCTTGATGAAGTGTGGTTGAGAGCACTGCCAACCCCAGCTTTGTAGGTAGAAAAGCCCTTTGGGGGCCCTCTGTCCCCTTCTTGATGTCATCTAGAGTCATGGGAGGTCATGGCAGTGAGCTTCCCCTTCAGCTCAGGGACGACCTTGCCCACAGCCTTGGCAGCGCCAGGAGAAGCAGGGATCCTGTTCTGGGCAGCCCCTCAGCCATCATGCCACCGTTCCCAGAGGGGCTATCCTCGGTCTGCGGGGCGGCAGTGATGGCAGGGACTATGGCCATGAGTCCCCCCACGATGCCAAAGCTGTAGTGGACGAACTTGGCCAGTCTTCTTTTAAACTATCTATTTTTCCATCCCTAATTAAGTCTTTTTTCCTCCCTCAAAGCATGGTACTGAGTTAGAAATGCAAATTACCGAATATTCCCCTAAACTTAAGGAATCCCAAATTGGGAAGGGGCCTGGAGGGTGGGGGAGGGATCGTAACCTGGTTTTTCAGCAAACCTTGCAGATGATTCTGAGATTCACCCAAGTTTGAGGAGCACTATTTTCAATAAACCAATATGACTTAATCTGTTCCTATAGAAGTTCTACTCACATTGTTGAACCAGGGAGTCTCTTCGGGGCTTAACCAAAGGAGACTCTAAGGTTATGGCTGCATGTACGAGCCTTCCCCTGCCACGCACCCTCCAACTTGTTTGTCAGCATAAGCTGGTGGCATGCCGTTTTGGTCAAGTGGTTAAGAAGTTCGGGCTCTGGAGCCACACAGATCTGGGCTGGAGTTCTAGTCCTACCAAAAGCAAACGATATGACCTGAGCCAAGTTACTTTTCCTCTATTGGCCTTGTTTTCTGATCTATACAATGGGGTTTAGATACAAGAATGCATACCTCACAACAAATAGCTGCTGAGTCTCTCCTATGTACCAGGCATGGTAGGTGCTGGGGGTTATGGGGGGGGGGCATAGCCCCCTTTTCCTGGCGCCTCTATTCCACTGGGAGAGACTGACCACAAACACACACATAAAATACGGAATTTCAGGGAGTGAAAAATGCTAAGGAGAATATAAAATAGAGTATTGAGACAGCGTGATGGGGAGGGAGGAGGCTTACTTTATTTTTTTTAAGTTTTTATATAAATTTCAGCTAGTCAACGTAGTGTAGTATTAGTTTCAGGTGTACAATATAATGATTCAACACTTCCATACAACACCCTGTGCTCATCACAAGGGCCCTCCTTAATCCCCATCACCTGTTTCACCCATCCCCCACCCCCACCGCCCTCCCATCTGGCCACCATCAGTTTGGTTTCTAGAGTTAAGAGTCTATTTCTTGGACTGGAAGGAGGCTTACTTTAAAACCATGGTCAGGAAAGGTCTCTGTGAGAAGGTGAGGAAAAACGGAGGGGCAGAAGTGTGGGTGCACGACAGTGGGAGGAAGTGGGCAGGAGACAATGCAGAACCAGCTTGCATTGGGGGAGTGTGCATTTGCTTTTCATTGCAGTGGGGAGCCATTCCTGCTTCCTAGCCATGCCCCATGCCAGCCCCTGAAAGAACTGTTTCAGGTGCATACTTCTTAATGTGGTTCCAACCCAGTTATGCATCCCTCTTTCCTCCTTCGCTGCTCACTGTCCCCGCCTTTCTATCAACATCAAGCACCTAAGAAATGTCTTTGCTACATTGTAGGAATACAAAGGGGATGTTTTAAGGACTAAAATCTATTTGGAGACATAGAAGATACACTTAAAGAGAATATTGCAGGGGCACCTGGCTGGCTCAGTCGGCAGAGCGTGCAACTTTTGATCTCGGGGTCATGATTCGAGCCCCACGTTGGGTAGAGAGATTACATTTAAGGGAAAAAGAGAGAGAGAGGGAGACTGATGCAGGCCTTTTTTTTGCAAATGGATGGGACAGTGTCAGTAATGTGTACTCTGAGGGAGAGCTCACACATCTGGGCTCTGCCCTGGGGTCAAGTGACATTGATGTTGAGTGAGCCTTTGTCCAGGTGAATGGGTTTTTAAATTCTTGTGCCAGGGAGAACCAAAACCAAAATTAACCTTGCATACAATTCAATCTGGCTTACTTTGTTAGCAACTGATCTCCAGGCAATGATTCTGGAGTCGTGCAAGTCCATAAATAATCAGGTGCCCCCCATAAAGAATCTTTTCCAGTTGTTTTTTTTTTTTTAAAGGGAGGTTTTCTTTTCTTTCTTTCTTTTCTTTTCTTTTTTTTAAAGATTTTATTTATTTATTTGACAGAGAGAGACACAGCGAGAGAGGGAACACAAGCGGGGGACTGGGAGAGGGAGAAGCAGGCTTCCCACTGAGCAGGGAGCCCGATGCAGGGCTCGATCCCAGGACCCTGGGATCATGACCTGAGCCGAAGGCAGACGCCTAACGACTGAGCCACCAGGAGCCCTGAATCTTTTCCAGTTTTAAATGAACACGTAAGCCCTACTTGACCAATCTCGAATTGCCTAAGAATTTGCAGAGCCAAGACACAGAGCTGCTGAAAATGAAAATGTTAGTGGATAACTAGAACTACAATAGGTAAAGCAAGTAAAGATAAGAGAAGATGTTATATTTGCTTGATTTTAAACCACCTGTGCTAGTATCTTTTGGTGAACTTTAACTGAAGTATAATTTACATAGAGGAAAGTACACAATTATAAATGTACACAAATCCTAAGCATGCGTTTTGGTGAATTTTTCAGCATCCCAAAGTTTCCCTTGTCCTGCCTCCCCCATCTGAGCATTCCCTCATTCCTTCACTCCCTGCAAATGTAACTACTACACTGACTTGTGTGCCATTTTACCTGTTTTTAATTTTTTTTAGAGGGGGCTGTGTAGTATGCACTTTTTTGTGTCTGGCTTCCTTTGCCTAAATTCATGATCGTGAGATTCGTTTGTATTGTTTGTAGCAGTAGGTAGATAGAGGACATAGATGTATTGAATTCCATTGATACACCAAATTTCACTCTAAGAATATATCATAATTTAGCTAAGCATCTGCAATTGATGGATATTTGGGTTATCTCTAGTTTCTTGAATATTATACGTAATGCTGCTATGAATATATGCATGCATTCCTCTTGGCTAGATGCCTATGAGCAGAAATACAAGGTAACTCTAAATTATACATATGTTCGGTTTTAGTAGATGCTGCCAAAAAGTCTTCCAAAGTGCCTACACCAGTTTACACTCCTGTCAGCAATATCTGAGTGCTCCAGGTGCTCTACATTCTCTTTCTAAACTTGGTATTGTCAATTTTTATTTTTATTTATTAATTTTTTTGATAGTGTCAATTTTTAAATTTTAGCCACTCTGGTGAGAATGTAATATCTTATTGTGGTTTTAATTTCCATAACTAATGTGGCTGTGCATCTTTTCATATGCTGATACTCTTTTGGATACTCTTTTGTTGTAAGGTGTATGCTCAACCCTTTTGAATATTTTTTTAAAATTGGATTCATGGGGCGCCTGGGTGGCTCAGTAGTTAAGCATCTGCCTTCGGCTCAGGTCACGGTCCCAGGGTCCTGGGATCGAGTCCCGCATTGGGCTCTCTGCTCCGTGGGAAGCCTGCTTCTCCCTCTCCCACTCCCCCTGCTTGTGTTCCCTCTCTTGCTGTGTCTCTCTCTGTCAAATAAATAAATAAAATCTTTTTAAAAAAATTTTAAAAATTGGATTCTTATTTTCTTGTTGATTTAGAGAAGTTCTGTATATATTCTTGGTATGGGGCACCTGGGTGGCACAGTTGGTTAAGTGTCCAGCTCTTGGTTTTAGCTCACGTTGTGATCTCAAGGTGGTGGGATCGAGCCCCATTTGGGCTCCATGATCAGCGGGGTGTCTGCTAGAGATTCTCTCTCCCTCTCCCTCTGCCCTCCTGCTCGTGCTCTCTCTCTCAAATAAATAAGTAAATAAATCTTTTTAAAAAGATATATATTCTGGATATGAATCATTTTTCCAGATTTTATATATATAGCATTTATCTTTTCTCACCCTTTGGAATGTCATTATACTTTATAAATGAAATCTTTTCGTGAAGAGGCATTATAATTTTAATGAAGTGCAGTTTATCAATCTTTGATCTTATGGCTAGTGCTTTTGTGTCTGGTGTAAGGTATCTTTGGCTACTTTACAGTCATGAAGATATGCTCTTTTGTTATCTTCCTGGAGCTTCATTGTGTTACTTTTCAATGTTGTATTACCTATCAAAGATCTAAAATTCCTCCGGAGTTAATTTCTGTGCATGGTGTGAGGTAGAATCATGGTTTATTTTTTTTATATACATATTCAAGTATCTAGCACCACTTAATTGAAAACATGTTTTTCCCCATTAAATTTGGGGACAGTGTATGTGTGGGTCTATTCCTGAGCTTTCTATTCTGTTCTACTAGTCTATTTGTCTATCAGTGATTCATTAACACACTGTTTGAATGTACATGTTGCTTTATAATAATCTTCATATGAGGTAGTTAGTCCTTCACCTTGTTCTTCTTTGACATTTTTTGGCTATCTTGGCTTTTGTGTTTTCTGACTTTTTTTTTTAAGAAAGGGAGACACAGAGAGAAGGGGGTAGTGGGGAGGGGCAGAGGAAGAGAGAGAGAGAGAATCCCAAGCAGGCTTCATGCCCAGCACAGCCCAACCCGGGGCTTGATCTCACAACCCTGAGATCATGACCTGAGCTGAAATCAAGAGTTGGACGCGTAACTGACTGAGCCACCCAGGAGCCCCTTTTGTATTTTCATATAACATTTAGAATCAGCTTGTCCATTTCTACAAAAAAATCTTAAGGAAATTTTTATTGGGGTTAGATAAAATCCACAGATTAATTTAGGGGAAAGTCTTTTTTTTTTTTTTTTAAGATTTTATTTATTCATTCGAGACACAGAGATAGAGAGAGAGAGAGAGCATGAGCAGGGGGAGAGGCAGAGGGAGAAGCAGGCTCCCCACTGAGCCAGGAGCCAGACGTGGGGCTCGATCCCAGGACCCCGAGATCACGACCCGAGCCGAAGGCAGACGCCTAACCGTCTGAGCCACTCAGGCGCCCTGGGAAAAGTCTTTATAATATTGAATCTTCCAATCCATAAACATAGTAGATTCTCCCATTTATTGAAGTTTTCTTTAATTACTCTTGATAATGTTTTGTGATCCTCTGTGTAGAGTTCTTATACATCTTTCATTATATTTCTCATAGCTATTTTGATGCTAATTTATATTGTTTAAAAGCATTTTCTTTTTTTAAATTTTTTATTTAAATTCTAGTTAGCTAACATATTGATTTCAGGAGTAGAATTCAGTGATTCATCACTTACATATAACACCCAGTGCTCATCATAACAAGTGCCCTCCTTAATCCCCATCACCACCTAGCCCATTTCCCCACCCACCTCCTTCCATCACCCTTCAGTTTGTTCTCTATCATGAAGAGTCTCTTATGGTTTGTAAAAGCATTTTTTTAAAGATTTTATTTATTTATTTGAGAGAGACAGAGAGCACATGAGAGTGGGGGAGGGTCAGAGGGAGAAGCAGACTCCCTGCTGAACAGGGAGCCCGATGCTGGACTCGATCCCGGGACTCCAGGATCACGACCCGAGCCAAAGGCAGTTGCCCAACCAACTGAGCCACCCAGGCGCCCCTGTAAAAGCATTTTCTAATTGTTCATGTCATATAAAAACCGTGTCAAGCAATCTTGCTAAGTTCACTTATTAATTCTAATGGTTTATCTGCAGATTCTTTTGAAATTTTATGTATACAATTATGTCACCTGTGATTATGACAGTTTTACTTCTTCCCTTCCAATCTTTATGCCTTTTATATCTTGTCACCTTTTTTGAAAAAAGATTTTATGTATTTTGAGAGAAAGAGAGAGAGAGAGCACAAGTGGGTGGGGGGGGGAAGGAGGGGTAGAGAGCGGGAGAAGCAGGCTGTCTGGCTGAATGGGGAGCCTGACTCAGGGCTCGATACCAAGACCCCAGGATCATGACCTGAGCCGAAGGCAGATGCTTAACTGACTGAGCCACCCATGCGCTCCTTGTCTCACCTTTTCGCACTGACTAGGACACCCAATAAACTGTTGAATAGGAGCAGTAATAGGGGAGGGATATCCATGTCTGTTCTCAACCTTAGCTGGAAAGCTTCCAATATTTCACATTAAATGTGATGCTTGTGGGGTGCCCAGTCGGTTAAGTGGCGGATTCTTGGTTTTGGCTCAGGTCGTATCTCAGGGTCATTAGAATGAGCCCAGGTTGAGCCCTGCATCGCTCTGCGCTCAGCACAGTCTGCTTGAGATTCTCCCCCCCCCTCTGGCCCCCACTCCCACCTGTGTGCTCTCTTTCTCGCTCTCCCTCTCAAATGAATAAATAAATCTTTTAAAAAATGTGATACTTGCTGCAGCCCTTTTATAGACACTGTAAGATGAAGGAATTCCCTTTTATTTCTATTTTAGGAGGAGTTTTTATCATAAATGAGTGAATTCCATCAAAAGATCTTTGGGATCATCAAACAGTTTTTCTCCTTGTTCTATTGTTGCAGTAAATTGCAATGATTAATTTTCAATTGCTATACCAACCTTATATTCTCAAAATAATGTAACTTGGTCATGATGCATTACCTTGTGTGTGTGTTTACATTTTTTGCATCTATGCTCATGAATCGACCTGTGATTTTCTTGTAATGAACTTGTCAAATTTTGTTATAAAAAGTTATTCTAGGGACGCCTGGGTGGCTCAGTCTGTTAAGCACCTGCCTTCGGCTCAGGTCATGATCTCAGGGTCCTGGGATCGAGCCCCGCATCAGGCTTCCTGCTCAGCGGGAGTCTGCTTCTTCCTGTGCCTCTGCCCTTCCCCCTGCTTGTGCTCTCTCTCTTTCTCTCTCTCGCTCTCTCGCAAATAAATAAATAAATAAAAATCTTTAAAAAGTTATTGTGGCCTCAAAAAATAAGTTGTAAGGTCATGTCATCTGGATAACTCTATAGTAGGTTAGTATTATTTCTTTATTCGGTATTTGTAAAAATTCCTGGTGAAGCCATCAGGTACTAGAGTTTATAAGAAAGCTTTTATTTATCAAGGCCTTCAATTTCTATTTCGCTTTTGGTAAGTTATGGTATTCAAGAAATGTGATCATTTTATCAAGAGGTTCCACTTATTAGCATGAACTTGCTCATAATATCTCATTATCTCAGGGCGCCTGGGTGGCTCAGTTGTTAAGCATCTGCCTTCGGCTCAGGTCATGATTCCAGGGTCCTGGGATCGAGCCCCACATCGGGCTCCCTGCTTGGCAGGAAGCCTGCTTCTCCCTCTCCCACTCCCACTCCCCCTGCTTCTGTTCCCTCTCTCGCTGTGTCTCTCTCTGTCAAATAAATAAAATCTTTTAAAAAAATAAAAAATCTCATTATCTCAATATGCTCAGGATCTGCAAAGATACTCTCCTTTTTATTCCTGGTGTTGATAATTTGTGCTCTTTATTCTTGATCAGGTCTGCTAGAAGTTATCAATTTTTCAAAGGATCACATTTAAACTTTTTAAATTTTTTCTCTGGTGCATTTGTTTTCTATTTCCTTAGCTTCTGCTCTCATCCATATTATTTCTTTCCTTCTCCTTTCTTTGGATTTAATTTGCTCTCCTTTTCTCTAGGTTCTTGTTTGATCATTTGCTTTTAGGCTTCCTTCTTTCTTACTACATATCCTTAAGGCTATAAATTTCCCTCTAATCATGGTCTTAGCTGCATGTCAAAAGTTTTGACATATTTATCAAACAAGTCCTGGGGGTTAAGACTTCAACATATGAAGGGGGTGCATAATTCAGCCCCAAACAGTCATTTAATTCTGTTTGGCATCCACTTCTCAGATGCCAGGTTACTCTAATAGGAGATATAACCAGGAGAGGTGCTCAAAATGACCAGTGATTCTCCTGCTCCAGCCTGACCCCATAAATCCAGTCAGAAAAGAGTAATGAATATTTAAAAAACATGAAAAAATATGTTTTAATTATGAAATCAATCTCATTTCTTGGGACATCCCTAATCCTTCATAAATCAATAAAAGAGCTATTATAACACAGGAAGGAATAAGCACCAAGAAACGAGTAATTCTTTTTTTTTTTCTTTTTAAAGATTTTATTGATTTATTTATTTATTTGAGAGTGAGAGAGATCGAAAGAGAGCATGAGTAGGCAGGAGAAGGAGAAGCAGGCTCCCCACTGAGCAGGGAGGCTGACGCGGGACTCGATCCCAGGACCCTGGGATCATGACCTGAGCCAAAGGCAAACGCTTAACGACTGAGCCACCCAGTGCCGCCAAGTAAGATTCTTCTTATCAGTGGCCCATCTAAGTAGAGCAGATGACCTTCAGGTCAGTAGTATTTCAAGTGTGATTGACATGAAGAAAGCCAGAGGCGGGTCCTTTTGAGTCTCACACTGAATTTCCATCACCAGCAGGGCAACAGTCCGCTCCAGCCAACATGGCAGACACAAAGTCTAAAAAGCTTGGGTTGGCAGGAATGTGAATGAAAAATAAACTCTAGCAGAGATTTGGTGACTGTCATTTGTTGGCTGACATCTGAAAATTATTGGCTGTTGCAGGGCATATTTTGCTTTAATGAGTAGAGAAAATGCTTTAATTGGTGCCCTTTATTTACAGCTTTCATCATTCATGTCCACGGAAAATGCCATCTTCCATCTTCATAATTTCTGGCGGTTTGGCAGTACGAGGCTGGCAACTGTTTCAATAGAGAGAAATCTCTTCTCTCACTCAACAAACATATTTTATTGCTTCGAAGATGGCACTCCATTAATACTACCTGGTACATCTTAAAATGATCCTCACAGTTCAGGGCTATCCCCCCTCATAATTGTTTTCGCTATCATCCCATCTTCTAAGGGTTTGTCAACATTTAATGAGTGCTCATGTATGGCAAATTTTATACAAAACAGGATTGGGGTTGCTCAAGGGTGATAGAGTCTTTTTACAGCATGTGTTGTAATTTTTCTTAAAATCAGAATTTCTTAACTATACTAGGGTGACCTGGTTATTTTTACTTTTTTTATTGTGGTAAAATACATATAACACAAAATTTGACATTTCAACCATGAAGTGTAGCATTAATTCCATGCACAATGTTGTACCACCATCACCACCATCTACTCCAAAACTCTTTCATTACAGAAACGTTGTGCCCATTAAACAATGACTTCCCATTTCCCCCTCTCCCCAGTCCCTGACAACTACTGTTCTATCTTCTGCCTCAATGAATTTGCCTAATCTAAATATTTCAGGTAAATGGAATCTGACAATGTTTGTCTTTTTGTGCCTGGCTTACTTCACGTAGCATAATGCTTTCAGGGTTCATTCATGTTGTATCATTTCTGTTTATGGCTGAGTAATATTTCATTGTAGGTGTAGGCCACGTTTTGTTTATCTGTTCATCTGTTAGACAATTGGGTTGTTTACTTCTTTTGGTTATTGTGAATAATGCTGCAATGGACATTGGCATGGAAGTTTGTTTGAGTCCCTGCTTTCAATTCTTTTGGGTATATATCTAGGAGTAAAATTGCTGGGTCTTATGGTAATGCTGTGTTTAGGTTTTTGAAGAACCACCAAACAGTTTTCCACAGTGGCTGCTCAATTTTATATTCTCAGCAGCAATGTATGGGAGAGCCAATTTCTCCACATCGTCACCAATGCTTGTTATTTTCTCAACATATCACCATCATCATCATCATCATCATCACCATCCTAGTGGGTGTGAAACAGTATCTCATCGTAATTTTGGCTTGCAGACCCTTAATGGCTAGTAATGTTGAACTTATATTTTCATGTGCTTATTCGTCACTTACATTTCTTTGGAGAAATGCCTATTCAAGTCCTTTGCCCATTTTTTTAATAGGGTGTTTTGTGGTTAGTGTCCTTTCATGCAAACAAGTTTTTAATTTTGCTGAAGTCTAATTTATCTATTTTTTCTTTTGTTGCTTATGCTTTCGGTGTCTGATTGAAGAATCCACTGCCAAATCTGAGGTCATGGAGATTTTTGCCTATATTTTATTTGAAGAATTTTATAGTTTTAGCTTTTATATTTAGGTCATTCAACCATTTTGAGTTAATTTTTTGTAGATGGTAGCAGGTAGGAGGGAATCCAGTGCTATTTTTTTTGCACATGGATAACCAGTTGTTTCAGTATCATTTGTTGAAAAGACTATTCTTTCCCTAATGAATGGTCTTGGCATCCTTGTCAAAAATCAATTGGCCATAGATGCATGGATTTATTTCTGGATTTTTGGTTTTATTCCACTGGTCGATGTGCCTATCCTTATGCTACTACCACACTGCTTTGAATACTGTAGCTTTTTTTTTTTTAAGATTTTATTTACTTATATGACAGAGAGAGACACAGCGAGAGAGGGAACATAAGCAGGGGGAGTGGGAGAGGGAGAAGCTGGCTTCCCGCAGAGCAGGGAGCCCGATGCGGGGCTCCATCCCAGGACCCTGGGATCATGACCTGAGCTGAAGGCAGATGCTTAACGACTGAGCCACCCACGTGCCCCTTGAATACTGTAGTTTTGTAGTGAGTTTTGAAAGCAAGAAGTGTGAGTCCTCTAACTTTGTTCTTTTACAGTATTATTTTGGCTGAGACCTCCTGCACTTCTGTATGAATTTGAGGATTGGCCTTTCAATGTCTGCAAAAAATAAAAAAGACATTGACATTTTGATTGAGATTGCATGGATTCTGTAGACTTGGGCGGTATTGACATCTTAATAACATTAAGTTCTCTGATCCATAAACATAGAATGTCTTTCCATCTTTTTTTTAATGTGTTCTTTCATTTCTTTGACCAATGTTTTGTAGTGTTCAGAGTACAAGTCTTATACACCTCCTTGGTTAAATTTACTCCTAAGCATTTCATTCTTTCTGATGCTATTGTAAGTGGAATTTAAAAAATTCACCTCTTTGAGTGTACAGTATGATGAGTTTTAACAAATTCATACTGTCGTGCAACCCTCACCACAATCTAGTTTTAGAACACTTGCATCATCCCCAAAATCCTCTTGTGTCTATTTGCAGTCAATCCCTGTCCACACCTCCCAATCCCAGGCAGCCTCTGATCTGTTCTCTGTCTCTGTAGTTCTTCCTGTTCTAGATTTGTTGTATAAGTGGGTGCTTACATGTATATAAAATGCATTTATAAAGAACACACCATCTTCTCTTTTTCCTTCCTTTTTTTCTCTCTTTCACTCAGGACACAAAAACATACATCTTAGTTCATCTAAATCCTGGCCTGCCCAAATGACCTCACCTCTTACAGCATCGACTAGTTACCAAATGAGAAAATATTGGCTTCCTTATGTCAGAAGATGTCAAGAGCCAGGCTAAGCAGAGCAGGCTCTGCGTGGGCTAGTTCTTGAGAAAACACCAACATCTATGTCTAGTCCTCCACGTATTTGAGGCTTGCGGGTGTGTGCTGAGTTTCTGTTGGACAAATCCATCGCAGAAAGAGAATCAGTAGGACTGAGGGTTGTTATGGGTTCTTTTACATTTTGAAAATCCAAAATCAGAGGCATTGTTCAGCAATTGTTTAGAATCCATTTGAAACTGCTAATATGTGGTTATCTTATTAGTCATGCTCCGACTGAGGTTCAAAAACAAAAACTTGAATTATGTGAAATGTGAGGTTGCATTATTGCAAGATGAATGAAATGAAGATAGGGGCTGGGTGGAGGATGGGAATCAATCACTGATTGCCAGTATTGGATTCAAATACAGCTCCACAGTCCAAAGCTAAGCTCTCTGGATGATGGCCCAGGTGCCGCAATAATTCCCACCGCACAGCTTCCCACACTCCACCTTCCTCTGTAGCCTGTGCTGACCTTCCCTTTGAATTTCCAAGTTGCCTTATTTGTGTTTTTGCTCAATAATTCTCCTAAGGAGGGCCACTCCCTGGCTAACAATGACTCCAAGTTCATGCATTAGCTCAGATAAAAAGCTCAGTTACCTTAACCTACTTCTTCCAGGCAACCACAAAGGCAACAGAAGGCTCAAATGTTTCTAGGAGTCGCTGAACACGTTGCTCTTCAAAAGAATAAGAGCAGATTTCTTAGAATACAACCAAACCTCTTATCCTAAGATTTATAAATTGTTTAAAGGGTGGGAGCTGGGGTAGTATTTTTGGTTGGGATGAGGAGGAGAGTGCCTAGAAGTTTGATCTGTTTGAAATTAATTGGGGAAATATGGAGTCAGAATTCATCTGAGTTACGGTTGTAGCCTTGTCAGCTCTCCAGGGATTTAAAAACAAAACCCAAAACCCCCAACTCTGGAAATGGTGAGGTGGCTGTGGGCAGGCACAAACAGAAACTTATTTTAAGATGGCTGCATCTGATTTCTCTACTCACAACCTCACTCATGTTGTCACTGCCTCATTTGGCACTCCGAAGGGGGTGCCCATGGCCAGTAGAAGAGTCTACACTTCTGACCTGGACATTCATTCCAGCCCTCCTGTCATCTCCATAACCTACCGTCCCAGCTCATCTCTTACTATCTTCCGGACTCTCTACTCTCAATTTAATGTTGCATTTAGCAATCCACTTCCTTTGGATGGTCCAGAATGCCTTCCCTTCCATCATCTTACACCACTCCTTCAGCCCAGAAGAGAGAATCATTACAGGCAAGAGGAACCACACGGAGGCAAAGCTTCTAACTCTGGCACGTATCCACAGAACCCAGAGACGATGAAGGTGTCACACATTTCAGAGGACCACAATCATAGCATGTCCCCTCCTTGCCAAGAGTATTCAGTGGCTTCCTATTTCCTGTGGAATCAGATATCAGATCGTGAAACTGGTCATTAAAATCTTCCAAGATACAGCCCCGAAATGCCTTTGCAAAACCATCTCCTGTTACATTGCCCCTTGGCCCATATATTTTTGTGCACAATCTACTGGCACTCGCTGTTGCCATCTGTGTTCTTTGCTCAAGCTGGTTCTTATTCCTGGAATGTCCTTGTCTTCTTTAGCCATTTATCAAATCCCATAGTTTAAAGAGGTTCAGCAACTTGCTCAAAATCACAGAGTTTGGGTAAATCTCACTTTTTTCCAGGAAAACTTTTTAGGTCAAGTTCAACCTTCTCCTCCCGATACTTCTGTAGTCCTAGTCTGTATCAAACCCCACCTTGTCTTTTAGTTATTTACCTATATAAGAAGAAATGTAAGCAAATGGCTCCAGAATTATGCAGCCTTATTGTGTTCCATCCATTAGAATGAGAAGAAATATGTTTAAAAACAAGTAATATCATCATTAATAACCAGGTTTATTAATAGCAAGTAGTGCAGGACAATGACGTGGAATTGGGAGAAATTAACATTTTAAATGAGGAAATAGGAGTTTTCTTTTCTTCTTTTGGGGAAATATGAGTTTTCTAAAGGTTAAACCTGTGAAGGTCCCATAGAAGCTGAGGGTACTGTGATCAATATAGCATCCTGCAAATTGTCAATGCATCGTGATACTGCAAACTGTCACACTTTAGACTAAAATTTCCGGAGGAAGAAAATTGTAAACAACAGGATGTTAAAATGAGACTCTCACTGGCTTCGTTTTAGCCAAGCTCCCCAGAGCAGAGGACAATACAATAGTGCCAAGCGTGCCCCTGATGAGAAAGGAGGGTCTCCCCTTGCGGGGCACGGCCCTCCCATGCATGACATGTTAAGAGAATCAGAAACCAGTTTTGCCAGCATTAGCCAATTACCTGCACTTACATTTTCAAGACTGAATTTGAATGATCTATACTGGAAGGAGACGTTTTTCGATGAGAATTTTCAATATGCTGGGCAGCCAAACCCCACAAACAGGAAAAAATGGGCTTCGAGTCAAAGAAGGAGAGTTTGAAGAGAACCACATGCAAAGCTTCTGGTCTGGGGCCTAGTGTCTGACTCTTGCCAAGGGACATCTAGAGGAGAGAGGACACGGCTGGAGCTACTCCTCTCTCGGAGTGGAGTGAAGGCAGGTGTCTTTTGGGTTAGCTGTATTTCCATTGCATTCTGGTATGAACTGGCTTTGAAGGCGGCTAGCCTGGGATTTGCTTAAACATAATTCTTCCCAAGAGGCCTGCCTAGAGGGGCAGAGGGAGTGGACACTGGAGGCCCAGGGTCATGAACAACCGGTGGGGAAGCACGTCGTCTCCATCGAGGAGTTGTTAGGCAGATCTCCGAGGAGTCTGCAAAAGCTCACCGTGAGAGAAAATATCTGCCATCCATTGGGACCAGCAGCAAGGTCACAGCCGGCCAACCGAGCGCCACTGTCCTTGTCCTGAAACCCTCTCCCCGGGGCCGTAGCCTGGTGGGGCTGCTCAGGGCAGCTCGCAAGCAGGGGAGCAGGACAAGGGGGAAAGAGATTGAAAAACTGACTCTACCCTCTATCCTGCCTCCTGGCTTGGGCCAGGCCCAAACTCGAGAAAGAAAGAAGTCTTAATTGGGTAAAATAAAAAAGTTCTGATTTTTATACTGGACTCGATGAGAATTATGTGATTATCAAACAGATTTACTTTTTAATGCCCAAACAAGGGGCTTTTCATTTACTCTCTAAAAAGGACTGGGAAAGCCATAGGGGATGCCCATGATTCCGTCCTCCGGCAAGGAAAAATTAGACCGGGGAGTGGTTTGAAGGGGCAGGGGAAGAAAGAATAAAGTTATTTTATGCTTATACTCCACCAAGTCCAGCTCTTACAACAAAATGACTATGAGTGTTTATGAAAAGAAGGAAGGGTGGGTCCTGCTGCCAGGAACCTGCCTCTGGCCACAGAGGATCCATGGATCACCAAAGATAAGAGTTGCCCAGGGAAGATCCTAGATGTCTTCCCACTGTGCAGGCCCTCAGAGGACCCAGGGAGCACCGGTTCCAACAGCTGCTGAGGGCATCTATCTCCTTGAATGAGAAGAATTCCAGTTTCCAGGAGGGCCAGGCCTCTCTTCACTTAGTACAAAGCCCACATCTGTGTTTTCAACGGTGTTTCCACAAAGCATGACATCCACAGGATGTGAATAGGCGTTCTGAAGGAGAAGAGGGTTCCATGGTCAAAAAGTTTGAAAAATGCTAAGTTTAAACAAAGCTAAACAGTTGTTTTCCCTGCAGGACTTCTCAGAGCCTTTAATATGCGAAGGCATGCTGGTCATGTTTCTCTAAAAAGAGACCGTGGTGTGCAACATTTCCTGCAGCTTCTTTTATTTCAGTGTACTTTTCTTCATTCCAAGGAATACACCTGAGGAAACACTGATCTAGAGAGTTCTACCCAGGAATGGCAGTAACCAGATGACCCACGGCTGCTGGAGAGTATAGCTTATGGTCCTGGGGGATTGGGGCAACAGATTTTTGGCACCCTTGGTTCTTGTCCTAGCCCCCTTGATGTATCTGCTTTTCCCACCCAGCCTCTGATGTTTTCCTGCCAGCCTCCCTCTGGCTCCATGAATTACCTCTGATTTTTGTCCCTTTAATGCTATATCTACCCCAAATTGATGGATTGTTCTCTGAAAAAGCCCTGTGTCATTGTGTCCTGGATGTCTACTCCAGCTGGCTGGGGCTTGCAAAGCTTTGAATTAAGGAGAAATTTCATCTCCCCAAATATCATATGTTTATGCAAGATATTTTGCTGGAAATTCAAGCTCTAGGGGATAAGCTAAGATTTTTATGTTTAAATCCCTGCTTAAACATTTCCAGACCCCCCTTGTTCTACCCCCATACCCTAGCCACATGTCTGGCCCTGATTACCTCCTAAGCCTCATTTTTTGTCCCCTCCAGCACTGTTCCCTGAGCTCTAGCCACATTTCTCTATTTCAACCCCTTGCAAGCCCTTGCTCTTCCACTTTCTCTCCCTCCTGTTTTCTCCCTCTCTGTCTCTCTCCCACACCCAGGGGCATGGGTACATTTCCCTGGTTTGGAACATGCTCTTCCCTCCTCCTAATTATTTGGAAACCTCTTACCTATTCCTCATGTCTCACCTTGCCCCACCCTAACCAAATTAGGGACCTCTCCTTTGTGTTACAACCGCTCTGTGGTTATTCAGCTAACTCTTATGCCTGTGAAGTACAATCACCTGCCTTCCGGTCTGTATTTTCCTCTAGACTATAAACCCCTTGAAGGCAGGAATTATGTCCTATTCACTGCCGCATTGGGTCTGGCACATTGTAGGCACACAGTAAATAAATAAATGGGTAACCATCTTATTGGATGGATGTAAGCAGAAAGAACTTTATTCCATTTTTAAATTCCACTCCATTAAAAGTTGCCTGAAGAACCATCCTTCCCCATCCCTAAATGTGTAGCAAATGATAGATCTTCTTTGTTGGAATAAAAAAAGTCCTCAGGCCACTGGCCGAGAATCCAATCTAGTCTGATCACACAAGTCCAGTCTAGTACGGTATAATATCAAAACTGTAAAATTATCTGATGTTAAAACTTCTCCCATTCTTCACGGAGGCCTCCTTAATCTTGGTGGCCCAGAGTGGGAAATGAAGGGGCATGGTTCGCTCCTCTGTTCTCCTCACTCACTTCCTCCCTTAGTAAAGAGATGATGTTTCTGTACCATCTTCTATCCTTGTCTCCTTTCTCCCACCTCCTAAGAGTGACAGACCCAGAGGGAGAGGAGATTCGTGGAAAAGGCCATGGTCTTCAGTGGCTGGATAAGTTGTGCCTGGCATCGGTGTCCTTTTGGACATGTACATGTCTACAGCTTGTGGTTGTGGGCACTTTTCCAGGTTCCTTTGAGATTTCCCTACTGGTGACCGCTAATATTACATATCAGTGATCCATTGCTACATAACGAATTACCCCAAACCTTAGCGGCTTAAAACTAGAAATGTTTATTATCTCACACAGTTTCTGTGGCTCAGGAATTCAGTTGCTGCTTAACTGGGTGGTTAACAGGGTCTCTTAGGAAGCTATAGTCAGATGTTAGTAGGGACTACGGTTATCTGAAGGCTAGACTGGGGCCGGAAGATCACTTCTCAGGAGGCTCTGTCACATGCCTGGAAAGTTAGTTCTGATTTTTGGCAGGAGGCCTTCATTCTTTAACACATGGACCTCTCTTTATGGTTATTTTCCCAGAGTGAGTGAGCCAAGAGAGCAAGGAGGAAGCCACAAAGCCCTTTATAACCTGGTCTTGAAAGTCACACACCATCACTTCTATCGGTCACTGTCTTTGTCAGCTCAGGCTGCTATAACAAAATACGTAGACTGGATGGCTAGAATGACAGAAATTTATTCCTCGTGGTTCTGGAGGCTGGGAAGTCCAAGATCAGGGTGACAGCATGGCCAGTTTCTGGTGAGAGCTCTCTTCCTGGCTTACAGATGGCTGCCTTCTCCCTGTGTCCTCTCATGGTGGAGAGAGAGACAGCAAGTCTTCTTGTATCCCTACTTATAAGGGCTCTAATCCCATCACGAGGACCCCACCCTCATGACCTCATCTAAACCATAGACTTCATCTTCAAATACCATCACTTTGGGGGCTAGGGCTTCAAAATATGAACTTTGGGGAGACACAGTTCAGTTCTTAGCAATCACACAGACCAACCCTGATATGATATGGGAGGGGACTGCATGGGAGCGTGAATACCAGGAGGCAGGGATCACTGGGGCTGTCTTGGAGGCTGGCTCCCACTCAGGCAAATCCTGTCCCCCTTATGTTTCCTAGCTCAGCCCCTGGGCTTTTGGAAGCCCCCCACCCCAACCCTCTGTCAGAGGCTCTCTGCCCTTCCGAGAGACCTCTTGGTGAGATTCATTACTGCAAGCTCAGGCTAGCTCCCTTCTATAGGTCCCCATGTCATCCCTAGGAAATATGCATCTTTGCCGTGTGGCAGTTAGGAGTGCAGCTCACTCCCAGTGCAGTGCTCTCCTCCTGGTTCTGTCAGCATCACCCAGACTTGCCTTCAGTTTTCTCAGGTATGTTTTCCAGACCAGGTCCTGAATCTCCAGCTCTAGGGAAATATGTCCAGTTCTTTGAGTGCTCTTACTTAGTTCAAGGTAAAGAAGAGAACCCATTGATCTTCTCCTTTGGAGGGGGTATTGGAAATCTACTGTACACTGAAAAATTCTCCCAAATATCCCAGTTTCTTTCACTGCCTTCTACCATGACTCTTTTGTAATCTGGGGTGGATGAATTCCAGTTTCCGGGTCTCTCCACCTACCCTACAGAGGTGGTTATAGCAGATGCTTCTGGTGCCCTGCCCTTGGCCCTCATGTCTGCCCACCCATTGTCCTACGATAAGAGCCCATGACTCTCTGCCTGGGGGAACATGATCAGCCAGGGCATGGGGAAAGCCAGCATGCCTGGGAGTTAACACCCTCTAGAGCAGCCATCAACTAATGACAAATGGGAGTTGGTGATTATATTACCTGGCTTCCTTGGATGGGACATCTCAGAGTCATAATCTACACTGTCTCCCAGAAGTCTCCAGTGGGAGACTTCTCCAGTAGCTGAGCACAGTGGTAACCTGCTTACTAATGCACCCTAAATTGACTTCCTACTTTTCTCTGTGTCACTTCCTCACTCCTATTGACACTTCCTGGAATTAACTCCCAAATGAACTATATCCTCAGGGTCTGCAACAGGAAGAACCCAACCAGGGCCAGCTGTGCAGGACCTTGTATATGGTTTAATCTGCTGTTGCTATCTTGAAATTATTTTTTTAAGATTTTATTTATTTATTGGGGTGAGGGGGAGGGAAAGAGAGAGAGCGAGCACAAGCAGGGGGAGGGGCAGAGGGAGAAGCAGGCTCCCCGCTGAGCAAGGAGCCCAATGCGGGACTGGAGCCCAATGCGGGACTCGATCCCAGGACCCTGGGATCATGACCTGAGCTGAAGGCAGATGTTTAACTGACTGAGCCACCCAGGCGTCCCGCCATCTTGAAATTATTAATAATTTTTTAACAAAACACCCCACATTTTCACTTTTGACTGGGCCCCACAAATTTTGTAGACACTCCTGAACCCAACCTAAGACAGTGGTCCAATGCTTCCATTTAGGATTGGGGTACTTGATGCTTACTGTATTATGCATGGCCTTTGGGATTATAGTTCATCATTCTGTTATAAATGCACAATTGAGAATTCGGAGAGCCATTAAGTTTTACTGTTTGGTAAGGTGTTACTCTTGATTTTGTGTGAGGCAATTTCCATTTGTTGCCACGTAGCTTGGATTGTGATTATTCCTTGAAGTTCAAAAGAAAGCTTATTATGTCACATGTTTTCATTAGTGTTTCATTAGGCCTATGTTCATTACTGTAATTCCACAGGCTTATTTCCCTGCAGAAAAATTTCCATGGCTTCTTATCACTTTTCTCAGCTTTTTCAATCAATTCCTAAATGTGTGGAGGTATTTCATGTGGGAATAGTCAGTAGGTTCAGATTCTTCTGGTTCTCATCATATTTGTATTAATATAGACTCTCAATCCATAAAAATCCGTTCTCATGATGCAGCGGTTAAAAGAAATGTGGGACAGTGTTTCTGTGGTCTTTCTGAAAGACCAAAACATGTAGCTTAACATTCAGACTTATGCAAAAAGAGAGAATCCTTCTCATTTGTTGGTGGTTGTTCAAGCCATAGTCCTGCAGGGGGCTTGTAGCCGGGGCTCAGGGAGAAAAGAGCGCCTGGCTCTGGGGGGGGGGGTCCCACACAGACCAGGTTCTGCTGCTTGCCGCTCACAAAATCCAAAAGCGGAGAAATGAGTGGTGGTGGGATTAGAAAGGAATTTATTTCGGTGAGGCCACCACCGGCAAGACAGCGGACTAGCGTCTCAAAGACTGTCTCCAAAGTGCTGAAAATACTTCGGGTTTTAAACATTTTATTTATTTATTTGGAGGTGGGGGGGACACAAACAGAGGGAGCAGCAGAGGGAGAGGGAGAAGCAGGCTCCCCGCTGAGCAAGGAGTCCAACTGGGGGCTCTATCCCGGGACCCTGGGATCATGACCTGAGCCGAAGGCAGCCGCTTAACCTTCTGAGCCACCCAGGTGCCTCATTTGGACTTTAAATAAGGAAAATATGGGACAAAGATCGGTGGGTACGCGCAGGTGGGCAGAAAAGGTCAGGTGAGTCATTGTCATGGGCAGGGTCCTGCTGACGTCAGGGCAGTCCTTATCACTTGAGGGGGACGTTTTGATTCCCATCATGGAATGCTTTGCTGCAGGGTCTTTTGTGTGTGTGTGTGTGTGTGTGTGTGTGTGTGTTATGTTAGTCCTACCATACAGTACATCATTAGTTTTTGATGTAGTGTTCCGGATTCATTATTTGTGTATAACACCCAGTATTCATCACAACACGTGCCCTCCTGAGTTAAGGGATAAGCTGTCAAGAACTTAATCGATGAGGAAGTACAGTTTAAGGGGCAAAGTCGGGGTAGTTGAAGGCTCTTTCAGGCTGAGGGGGGAATCCCCGCTTTCAGAGCGTGAAAACACCTATTCAAGAAACCTTTCCAGTTTCCAGATAAAACATCCACATATAGATTTACTCCTTTGCTCTCACTGCGCATGAATCAAAGAGAGTTTCACGTTCCAACTAAAAATATCCTCCCACAGAATGTCTAAATATTAAGAAATTATTGAAAGCAGGGGGAAAGGGGAATTTGAACTCTCTAAACTTGAAATGGGAAAAAAAAAAAACACCAAGGTGATTTCGGCATGGGAGGGAAAGGCGGACCTTCCAGCTAATTTTAGGGTTAACACGGGGGTCAGGAAAAGCACCAAGAGCAATAGCCGAAAGACCTTTGGGGAAGTAGTGTCTTTGGAAAAATCTGCTGAAAAATAGCATGCTGGTCTAGCCATATGGAAATGGTCGGTGGGGCCTCGAGGGTAGACGCAGTTTTAGTCTTTGGGTCTGAACGCCACGTTATTTCTGCTCGGGCTGTCTGCTGCACCAGCCCCCCTTCATCTAGTCACTCCCACGCACTCCCCTCCAAGCTTCCGAAGCCTCTGTGGAGATAGTTTCCTCCAGGAAGCCTTCCCCACCCTCTCCGGCTGCTCAGTCCTGGGTCGGGCTGCTAGGATTACTCATCGCTCCATAGTGTTCCCAAACTCATTGTCCATATGCACGACTACAGAAACAGACCGTCTGGGGATCCGCTTCCCTCGCTGGGTTATAAGCTCCTTGGGAGCAGGTGTCTGGCACCTTCTTCACCTTTCACTTCTGCACATGGTTGCAGCTTCTTCCTAAACCTCTGTGGAATGACTCTGAGAGAACACAGGATCCCCCTCCCAAAACCATGGCCACCTGAGCCTCACCGGGGTGGAAGACTTAAGGGAAGAGGCTTGGACTTCACAAGGAGCTCCGAAAGTCGAACTCTCCCTGGTGAATGAAAACAACAGCTGTTCAAAGCCCGGAGTGTGAGCTGAAAGAGAACATTTGCTCTCAGACCACACCCTTGGACTTGGCTCCCTTCTTCCTTGTTTGAGGGCGAGCCTCTCCCTTTTGTCACATGTCACACCCTAGAAGGAGTCATTTGCTTCTATTTTAAATGAGGGAAGATGCAGGGGCCTCGAGGGTCCCGGAGCCTCATATGGAGTGAAGGGCTTTCATTACAGATATACTGGTGTCTGGGTATAATGGACTGAACTGAATACAAGGCCTGAAGGTAAGTATGAAGCTGCTACCTGACCTCCACCAGTTATCATCCTCTAGGCTCCACTGGTACGAAAAAATGGACAGATTCTGGGATTGGACACATGGATGGGCTTTCACTTAGAACTGGACTGAAGCGCTAGTTTTCTTGGAGTTCTTGGATAAGTCACCTAACCTCGCTCAGTCTCCCAACTGATCAGCTTTAAAGTCGTGATTCTTTTTTTTTTTTTTTAAGATTTTATTTATTTATTTGAGAGAGAGAGAATGAGAGAGAGCACATGAGAGGGGGGAGGGTCAGAGGGAGAAGCAGACTCCCTGCCGAGCAGGGAGCCTGATGCGGGACTCGATCCAGGGACTCCAGGATCATGACCTGAGCCGAAGGCAGTCGCTTAACCAACTGAGCCACCCAGGCGCCCTAAAGTCGTGATTCTGATATACCTAATTTTATAATATTGTTGGGAAGTTTAAACAACATAACTTATATTAGTTACTTACAAGGAGATCACTAATCAATAAGCTCCCTCCTTTGCCTCCAAAAGATCTTGTTTAGCATAAGATCATTCACTTTGCAGGTTAGCTCTGGCCACTTCCCTCTGAAGATTATTTTTCATCCACGGTGGCTAAAGAATCACTCAGGACGCTTGTTCAAAGGCAGCTTCCTGTCCATCCCCTGAGACTCTGGTGCAGTGGGTCTGGGTTACAAGAAGTGTCATTTCTCACGGTTGTCTCAGGTAATTGTGAGTCAACACTTCTAGAAACATGCTTTGAAAACTGCAGTCTTTTTTTTTTAAATCTTATCACCAAGACTATTACTACTTTCCTTTCATCAGTAACAGTCTGAAGAAAAGCCCCTTTAAGCCAAATATTTATTTTTTTAATTAAAAAAATTTTTTTATTATGTTCAATTAGCCAGCATGCCAAATATTTAATGATTTGCTCTGTCCAGTGGAGTTGTGAGAAAGACAGACAGTAAGCTGAGGAGGAGGCGGAAGTGATGGTGAACGATGGGAAAGTCTCATCAGTCTCCGGAGCGTGCTGTCCAGACTCTCAGGGACTGGAGAAACAGAGCAGGCGGCCTTTATGGGAAGTGGGGATGCAGCGCAGGGAGCTAGTGGGGCTGGAGGGCTTGCAGCTTACACCAAGTCAGGGCACAGGAGTACGGCTCTGTTATCTAATGGCGAGGGCTATAAATTCCCTCTACATCAGACCCATTCAAACCTAAGCATCCGTATTCATACATGTTCCTGAACCGAACATACGAGACTTTGCTACCCGTGGTTTGGGGTTGTTCAATCCCGGCAGCTGCATTAAAATGGGACCGTGAGAGAGGAGTAGGCATCTGCTCCGCCTGCGTCTTGCAAAATCCCGCTGCAAAATCGCCCACGGAGGCCTGCGGTGGCGCATACCGGGGCTGCCTCTGCTTGCCAGGCGCTCAGCACGGAATTCTGCCCGAGAACACCTGGTGGGGGCTCCCAAACAGGCTGATCGCCCACCAGGTGCGGGCTATTCCGGGAATGTCTCTCCCAGTTCTTATTTCCCACCCTCCCCTCCCCCCCTCCCCCCGGTTTGAACACCATTGGAATTTGGAATTCAGTACCCTTTAAAGAAATGCAATCCGCTGCCTTCAGGCTTCGCCGCCCCCCCACCCCCCCATCCCGTAGCTTCCCTGCCTCCGTACCTCGGCCACCGAGTCACCGGTCTAGAGAGCAAGTGGCTTTCTCAGGTCTGCATCTATTCAACAAGTAGTAAAACATACATAAGATGAAATTTACCATCTCCAGCATTTTTAAGCGTGCAGTTTGGAAGTGTTAAATATATTCATCGTTGTGCAGCCGGAACTCTTTCCATCTTGCAAAAGTAAAAGTGTCCTCGTGAAACAACTCCCCAGTACCCCCTTCCTCCAGCCCCTGGTAACCCCCACTCTACTTTCTGTCTCTATGGATTTGGCTGCTGTAGGTACTTGATGCTCGAGTGGAATCATGACAGTGTTTGCTTTTTTTAATGACTGGCTTATTCGACCAGCAGGACGTCCTCAAGGTTCAGGCATGTCCTAGCGAGTGTCAGAATTTCCTTCTATGTGAAGGCTGAGTCCTATTTCATGGTATGTGTGTGCCACATTTTAGGTATCCATTCGTCTGTCAACGGACACTCGAGTGGCTTCCACCTTTTGGCTATTGTTGAATAATGCCCCTATGTACATTGGAGGACAAACACCTCTTCAAGACCTTGTTTCCAGTTCTTTAGGGTATCTACCCAGAAGTGGCATTGCTGGGTCATACGGCAATTCTAGTTTTAATTTTCTGAGGGACTATCACGCCACCATTTTATGTTCCCTCCAGCAGGGCCCAAGGGTTCCAATTTCTCCCCATTCTGCTAACACTTGTGATTTTCTGGTTTTTGATAGTAGCCAGCCTAATGCGTGTGAGGTGGTATCCAATTGTGATTTTGATTTGCGTTTTCCTAATGACTAGTGATGTTGAGCATCTTTTCATGTGCTTGTTGGCCATTTATGTATCCTCTTTGGAGAAATTCAACAAATATTTTTGGTCATCTGTGGGGTGCCTATCCACGAGCCATTGTCTCTCATCCTCCTAGTTGACCTTTGATTTCATTTCCCCCAGTGTGGTTGAGGGATAAATCCTAATTCATCTAAGTTAGTGGTTCTCAATTTCGGCTGCACATTAGAGTTACTGGGGGTAGCTTTAAAAAAACACCCATGCCTAGGCCTCCTCCCCAGACCAATTAAATCAGAATATCTGGAGGTGGCCCTGGATATGGTATTTGTAGAAGTTTTTCCTGTTTAGTCCCAGATATTAAAATATGCTGTCAGGAATATGAAGCAAGATTCTAAACCAGCCATGGTGTTCCCACTCCTCTTGTCAGTGATTGGGTTAGGACTGGTGGTATGTCTGGGTTATACTCAATGGGATATGATGGCTTCTAGGGAAGAGTTACTTTTTCGTAAAATGAGACATGAGACCGAGTAGGAGGTGGGATGGAATGGTTTCTCTTCCTCCCTTGAGTGTGACTCTTGGAACTTGGGTGGTCCTCCCACAATTGTGACAGACCTTGGCCTGAGGGTGTCTGAGCAGGAAGATAGGTTAGAACATGGGTAGCTGATGATGTTGAGCTGCTGACTTGACTCCCCTTGGAGCCAGCCTGCTTCTGGGATTCTGATGTAGGATAATAAATACCCTTCTTACTTAAGCTGTATTGAGTTGGGTTTTCTGTTGCTTACAGCAGAAAGTATCCCAACATTAAACTTACTACGGGCTGGGAATTTCAGGAAGGCATAGGGCTATCTTTATGGAGTATCTGTTATAACAGGAAAAAGGAACAGAGACATGGTCTTGAACAGACTTACACCCTGGAGCCTCATGCTGAAAGTCTGAAGCTCTACTGTCCAAGGTTTTAGGCTTCATTCAGATCCCCGGCGAGCTGGGCAAGCTGTATCATCAATAGTCAGCACGGAACAGGAGGCCCTCAGCTTAAATCCCGTCTCTGCCTCAACTTGCCCTGCGGTCCCGGGCTAAGTCCTTAAATCCGGGTCAGTTAACACGAGAAGGGAAAGAAGTTGTATTCATGAGAACATTCTGAGTCCAAACCGCGTAAGTCTTTCGAGATTAAATTTAACACCTTGGTGTGATACCTGAGTGCAAACAAGTAACTTATTTAAATTAATGGCCAGCCAGGTAGTACTTATCAAGTTACATGATTCTCAGGTTTAGAACAGGAGTAACCTTTTTTTAGATTCTTCTTTCCTGGATCTAGGTGTTATCAGGTCGGGCATCCTTTCTGCTACAGTTTCCAGCAATTATACCCGTGGGCGTGGCGGCTGAGGATGTCAGCTTTCAGCGAGTCCCCGAGGCAAGGCTGAGTAAGGGGGCACGTGAGCTGTTGTGTTAGCTGGTCACTGTTCTCCACCCGTGTGCCAACGAGAGCTTATGTTCGTGCCTGACAAACCCCAAGACGCACTAAAATGTTGGAAAATGAAAATGATCAGCTGCTACCTAACAGGTCTGGCTCAATATAAAATAGGGAAAAGGGTGTGCATGTCTCTAGGAAAGCCATCAAAGGGGGAAATATTAAAAACATACTTACTGTCAACTTTTCAGAATCTACTTTCTGATTTATTCTTGTAGATAGTATCAAACTTCGAAACGAACACCGGTGAGTGCAAAGTGTGTCCAGAGAGCCAGCCAACTGTCAATAATTCACACCTGGCCCTTGAAATCTGGTCTTTCTTTGTCTTCCCAGGTCTCTGTAGCGAAGCCAAAGGGCTTCATTAGTATTCCTGAAAACACCTCAAAAGAGAGATTTGCATAAAATGCATCTCAGTTTCAGAAAGAATGTGGAAAATGTTGGGGAAAAAAATGTGAAGAGAAGTCATGGGGAGTTTATTTAATTGGATCAGCAGTAATGTTGGTTCAAATACCGCCTCGCCCACAGAAGAAGCACAGCAATGCTCCCGACTCTGTCATTAGGTCTGTGAAGAACTTGGAAAACAAGGGAATTTTGACTGTGAAAACCATAAATGAAGATAAATCCCCCTCATTTGCCAAATGTATTCAGAACGGCTGCTACAATCTTGAGGACACAACAAGGCAAATGTAGCAAACACAGAGCACTTTAGAAAGATAAAAGGATCCTACTCAGTGACAGAAGCTGCAAATATTCATAAAGGAGGTGGATTCTTTTTTGTTAAAATAGAAATGCCATCCCGGACAGAGCGTCACCTTGTCAGGAGAGAAAAGGCTGAATGCTGAGCTGGGACTGACTTGACTGGGAGCTACTGGAAGTCAGGAGAGAAGCTTCCAATGACTGGGGAATTTGCAGAGGTGTTTCACTGCCATCCTTGTGTCTGGAAGGGAGGGTAGACTCAACAAGGGGGGCAGAGGTTTTCGGGGCACTTCCGGGCGAGCCCTTGAAGGCATTTGTATAGGCTACTCTTTCCCACAAGCCCACTTTGGAGTGTGGGAATACTGAGCTATAATTAAGTCGGGGGGGGCGAGTCCACGTTTAAATCTGCCAGAGATATTGCCCCACCATATCTCTTTACCCCCAAAATAAAGGCCACATACAAAGAAGCTGAGAAAGGCAACTATCCCCGGAGAAGCAACCAAACATAGACACTAGCAGAAATGGAGGGGGAGTACCTGGGGAAGTGTGTGACTCTTGGTCTCGGGGTCGTGAGTTCAAGCCCCATGTTGGGTGTATATTACTTAGATAAATAAATATTTTTTAAAAAAGGAAACTTTCAGAAATAGGATGGCAGGAAGCATGAGAATTGAAGGTAAGAATGAAAAACTGCGGCCTCAGAACACCAGAGAAAAGGGCAGGATTGAATCACATAGAAGGGTAACTGTTCAGTCTTGGAAAAAAAAGTGAAAATTCATGTCTCTAATACAGCATTTCCCAGAACACTACATCTATGATCAGATAAGTTTGGAAAACACTGTGTCCTATCTAACCACCCCTATCTTTTGCAATTTATAATGCAAAATAGCTTATTAATGGCTCTGAGAAGGGCTCTGAAATAGACACCCATTTAACTAATAAATTTTTATATAAACACAGGACCCCTTTCTCCACACTACCCCACTCTGGTGGCATCCTGTGGGGCTAGCTTCCCACACTACGCCTTTGCAATAGGCTGCTATAGAAGATTAAGTAAATGTAGCAGCCACACGTAAAGCATTTATTTTTCAGGAAGAAGCATGCTACGATGGGAAAACCAAACTAGGTTAAGAGTCAGGAGAGCTGACATCAGCTGATGGCTGTCTCCAGTTTCTGCATATCTATGGAGGAAAAAAAAAATGCTGTGCACAGCTTATATTGCTGAAAATCCCAAATCAGAGAGAATTCAAATGGCAGCAAAATTCAGAATTCTGGGTTTTCTCCTAAGGAGATGAATCACTTGTCTACATTACTTAGCCTCTCCAAGCATCAATTTACTCATTTAGAAAATAAAAGAGCTGGACATCAAGATCTCTATGATCCCACCAGACTTGAAAACCTTACGCATCAAAGGAGCTCTGATAATCCAAAAAATCCTTTTAACTGGTACCAGGTGACTCTCCTCCCACTTGTCAAAAAAGTAAAACAACTTGTTAGTAGTTGGATGGCCCACTCAAAACTCAAGGGGAACAAATTATTTTCTTCTGTTATGGAACTCTGAGCACAGACTGAAAACCAGCTTTGTGCGGCCTTGACATTTCTTGATGTTTCTAGAAGCGTCTGCCTCAGATTCTCTTAAGGCTCCTTTTGGTGAAAGTCACAGATACCCAGTTCAAACTTATTTAAAGAGAATGAGGAATTTACCAGCTCAGATAACTAGGACATCCAGGGTCACATGCAGCTGAGGGAACAGAAAAATTGTGGGACCTACACAATGTTACAACAGAAGTTGTGTTCCTCCATCTCTCAGCTCTGCTTTCTCTTCTATGGGCTTTGTTGTCAGGCAAGCTCTCTCCACCTGGGAACAAAGATGGCTTCCTACAAGTCCGAGCTTCCTAATCATTAACTTCTTTGCTTAAAAAAAGAGGTATTGCCTTACCCCAAATAGTTCAAGCAAAATAATAAGTGCTATGGAAAACAGTATGGGTGCTCCTCAAAAAATTAGAAATAGAAATACCATATGATCCAATAATTCCACTACTGGGTATTTACCCAAGAAAGTGAAAACTTAATTCAAAAAGATATGCACACCTATATTTATTGCAGCATTATTTACAATAGCCAAGATATGAAAACAACCTAAATGTTCATCAGTGGACTAATGGATAAGAAAGATATGGAGTGTGTGTAGGAATATTATGCAGCCATAAAAAGGATTTGGGATCTTGCCATTTGCAACAACGTGGATGGACATGGAAGGCATTATGCTAAGTGAAATAAGTCAGACAGAGAAAGACAAATACCATATGATTTCACTCATATGTGGAATCTAAAAAACAAAAGAAATGAGTAAACAAACAAATAGAAAGCAGAATCAGACCTGTAAATGCAGAGAAAAAACTGATGGTTGCCAGAAGGAAGGGGGTTGGGGAGATGGGCAAAATGGGTGAAGGGGAGTGGAAGATGCAGACTTCCAGTTATGGAGTGAATAAATCATGGTAATAGAAGGCAGAGCATAGGGAACACAGTCAATGATATTATAATAACATTGCATGGGGACAGATGGTAGCTACACTGTGGTGAGCATAGCGTAATGTACTGAGAAGTTAAATTACTATGTTGTACACCTGAAACTAAAGTTACATTGTTTGTCGACTATACTCAAATTTAAACAAAGAAAGGGGCACCTGGCTGGCTCATTCTATAGAGCATGTGACTCTTGACATTGGGGTTGTAAGTTTGAGTCCTATGTTGGGCACAAAGATTATTTAAAAATAAAATCTTTAGAAAGAAAAGAAGAAGGAAGGAAGGAAGGAAGGAAGGAAGGAAGGAAGGAAGGAAGAAAGAAAGAAAGAAAGAAAGAAAGAAAGAAAGAAAGAAAGAAAGAAAGAAAGAAAGAAAGAAAGAAAGAAAGAAATTCATAATGGTGATTTTAAAAATACCAACCCGGGTGGCTCAGTTGATTGGGCATCTACCTTCAGCTCAGGTAATAATCCCAGGGTCCTGGGATCAAGCCCCACATCAGGCTCCCTGCTCAGCGGGGAGCCTCCTTCTCCCTCTCCCTCTGCTGTTCCCCCTGCTTGTGCTCTCTCTCTCTCTGTCAAATAAATACATAAAATCTTAAAAAAAAAAACCCAACCATTGCATGTTGCTAAAAAGCATTTAAGATGAAATATATTAAAACTTAAACTTTCAGACTATTGTAAAAAATAACAGTAATGATTACTAAGAATTATTGAGCACTTACCATGTGGCAGGTCCAGTTCGAATGCACATATATAAACTTATTTAGGCCCCATGACAAGTTTAGAAAGTGGCTACCGTGCAATCTCCATTCTACAGACTAGGAAACTAAGGCTCAGAGAAATTAGTTTGCCTGCTTTCTGTATGTGTGGTCTTGGGCAAATTATTTGACCCATCTGTGCCTCAGTTTGCTCACCTATAAAAATGCCAACAGCAACTATTCCCTAGGCTATAGTGAAGATGAAATAAAGGTACACAAGAGCTGAAGGATGGTAACCAACATGGAGTCACTATAGTCAACAAGAAGCCAATCACTCTTGGCACCATTTCTACTTGCTATTCTCTTACCCTTTGCCAATTTCCCTGTAATGGTCCAAAAAAATTCAACTTCATACATTCTAAGACCTCTAACAGCATTAGATAAGATAGAAAGTGTCACGATGGCTCATAGCTATGGATATAGGGAAGGAAACCCAAAGCCACAGCGCTAGGGCAAAGCTGGGACCAAGATGTAGGACCATGTTGGGATGATGGAGCCGAGGGAAAGAACAGATTCAAGGCTGCCAGTCTAGCCTAGGAGGGAGCAAATTACGAGGCCAATGCCCTGGATGGCAGACCCTAGGCACCAGACAGGGAAACCTTTAGCTGGAAGCTTATACCGTTCCTGCTGGGGCAGGAACCAGCTTCAGAGTGTGCCAGCAGGAGAGCTGTGGGTGGGATCCCACTCTCCCCCCCGAGGGAGATGGTAATGAGCTAAGTTGGCTGGAAGAGAGAGTATGGAACCCAAGCGAAGGTCATATCCTGACGGGAAGCCTTTCACTGATGGTGATTACATGAAGGGATGGTGCTAAATATTATTCATAAATCATTTGGCAAGTTTCACAACAAAGATAGGATCTTATAGACACTTTCACATGCAGCCTGGCAAAGGATATTTCTTAACTCTGTTGTGAAATATCCCATCAACACATGATTGAGGGTGGTTTCCATCGGAGTGGGAGAAGCTGTTCTGGATTTCCTCGCCAAGTGATGGGTGCCTGGAGTCAAAACTATTCAAGGCTCCATGTTTCTCCTATGTTGTTCTTCAAAATTAGGGACACCTGGGTGGCTCAGTCGTTAAGCGTCTGCCTTCAGCTCAGGTCATGGTCCCAGGGTCCTGGGATCGAGCCCCACATCGGGCTCCCTGCTCAGCCGGGAGCCTGCTTCTCCCTCTCCCTCTGCTGCTCCCCCATGTTTGTGCGTTCTCTCTCTCTGACAAATAAATAAATAAAATCTTTAAAAATAAAAAAAAATTAATCAATGTTTCTGACCTCTGACCTCTTTTAACATACGGTTCCCAATCTATTAAACAGAGCTACCAGGTGAAACCTTGAAATCTCTTTATCTTGAATATTTTTCCTCTCCTTGGTCCCTTGGCTGGTGTGCGGAGCTATGTCACCTGAGCTGCTGAAGCTCGGTAAGGGGAGGACTCAAGTAATGCCCTGGGTGCCAAGGCATCCAGCAAAGTCCCGATTCCACTGTGCAGGTGCCAAGCATCAAGAGACGTCCAGAGCACAGCCCGGAATAGGAGGACACCTGCAACAAGCATCTCTGAACTGGGGAAGTATTTATGTCAATTTCACTCTCCCTCCTGCAGGATCTGTGGTTGCCATGATGATGGGAAAGGATTATATGTGGGAGAGGGTTATAAAACACGGTGGGAAGTACTTTATTGTAACATAAATAAGCTTTGTTCAAAAGGGCGCTTTTTTTTTTTATCCATCCCCCCATCCACTTCCCCTCTGGTAACCATCTGTCCTCCATAGTTATGCAGTTTGTTCTCTATAGTTAAGAGTTAAGGGCACTTTGACCTAAGTAGATATTAATAAATTTACTACTGCGGTGTTTAGCGAAATGGGCAAATATCAGTAAATACCCTCAGATGCTCTGACACACCTGTCATTTTCTCTTTTTTATATAATCCCAGAGATCCAGAGACTAGCTACAGCTACAGAGAGTAGATCCCAATAATGGTAACACAGAGAATCAGTGCTGGCTTAAATCTGTTTCCTCTTAATTTGTTTTGGATGAAGCAACCAGTATTTAGGACATTGATCAGTCTGGAATTCTAGGGTGATATCATCTCTTCCAACATGCTAGCCGTGTGGGGCTCCCTCTCCCTCTTCAGAGTCCCTTGAGCATATCCTTACATAGCACTAACCATTCCGTACTGTATTCTCCTGAGTATCTTGCCCATCTCCACACCAGACGCTTACTGCCTGAGAGCATCTTTATATCCCCACCGCTTGGCACATAGCTTAACATAGAGTGAGCACATGGGAAATATTTATTGAGTAAATTCTTGCCAAAAAAGAAAAATCAAAGAGATTTAAAAGTATTGTGTTTTTATTTTATTTTTTAATATATTTTTAAAATCTATGTCTCTTCTTTCTTTTTTTTTCTTAAAGATTTTATTATTTATCAGAGAGACAGAGCATGCACATGAAGAGTGGGGAGGGGCAGAGGCAGAGGGAGAAGCAGGTTTCCCGCTGAGCAGGGAGCCCTACTTGGGACTCTATCTCATGACCCCAAGATCATGACCTGAGCCGAAGGCAGACGCTCAACCGACTGAGCCACCCAGGCATCCCTAAAAGGTTTTTTTTTTTTTTTTTAATTGATAGACTTCCTTTTCCAGTATGGTTGAGTAAGCTCTAACTGGTCAATCTTTCTAGAGAAAACAACTCTAATCTCTGGACACACACACAAACACCAAGAAACCTCCCTGGTCACCAGATTTTGGTGAATTCTACCAAACATTTAAGAAGAAATAACATCAATATTGTATCAATTCTTTCAGAAAACCGAGGAGGAAGGAACATTTCCCAACCTGTTTTATGAAGCCAGTCCAATCCCAGGGCCAGAAGCTGCTGAAGACGTGACCAAAAAAAGATAAACTGATAAACGTCATACCCGATTGAAATGCATTTGGATATCCTTACGTTTACTTGTACACAAGGTGCTTCTAGCAAATTTAGTAAATTCACATGAAGTATTTCTTACTGATTTATCAGATAAGAAAAATTCCTGGTTTTAAGATCTATACTTCAGGGTCCACCAGGCCTGGGACAACTTTGTGGAAATTAACTCCAAAATGTAATGGAATTGGCCCCTTGTTTCATCAGTTTCACAGTGTGTCACAGATACATCTATCAGCGTTTGAAAATGGAAATAAATTGCAGGGAGTTGTATATCTAGGGAGAAAGGTCATGTGGCTGAAGCCTATTTTGGAGTGTTTTGCTCATCAGAATGCAGAAATGGCTGATGTGAAGAAATCGGAGCAGGAAGCTCCCGTGATTCTAACATGCATCACCGTGCAGCTTCGCCCAGCACCACACAGCCCACAGCCCCGCTAATGCTGATTTCATGTATTTATAGCAGCTCTTCCTGCTTGCTTTGTCACAGGGCCAAACTACGCTCCTGATTGGCAAAAAAAAATACATCCTGAAAACATATGCTAACCTGAACTTTCCCGGTGATAATGCAAATCTCAATATGGTTGAAAAGACGAGGAGCTGAATTAGAGCCCACTTAAATTTGTATAAAATCTAAGTATAGTGTTTTATCTCTGTAAATAACGATACTTGCATTATGAAACTTGAGACCCCTGCTTCACCTTGACACGTTCCTGTATCTTTGCTTTTCCTTTGTTCTCAGTTCACGGAGATTCTACTGCTTCGTCCTGGGTTCTGCTCATAGCTAGAGCTAGTCGCATGGCCATACTGAACCAGAGAGACTGGGAAATGTGGAGGGCAGACAGAATATTTGGTGAGTACCCTTCTCTCTCCCTCTACCGTGGCGCTTTTTCTTCCCATGTTTTGGGATCTCCAAAATTGAACTTCGGCTAAATGCCTCAACTTAAATGTACTTTGCAGAAGAGCTTGCAATTTACGTGACACATTCACTGTTTTGCAAAATCAGGATCTATGAAGTGATTTCCAGGAATACTCATTCCGCAGTGATGAGTCAACTCAATTCAAACATGGTAACAGTAGTTTCCTCTAATTAAAAGTGATTAGATATCTTGATGCTCATTTGTGTTTTCCAAGTCTACTATGAATGTATGTTGCTTCCACAATTGGCAGGGGCGGTGGTGAGCTCCAAGAAAAGGGCGCCCGGCAGGAGGGAGAAATGGAAGAGAACATTGGGCCCCAGTGTTTCATAGGCCACGACCCTGCCACTCAGCACTTGACTTTGGAAGTTCCTCCGCCACTTAGGAGGGAAGCCCTGCACGATACTCCATGTCAGATCAGAGAGCCCCAGGCCACGGTGGGCCAGGCAGCTAAAGCATTACATTCTCTGATTTCTAAAACTCACAAGCACATTTCATTTTTCTTTCACAAATGGGTCTCCGGGAAACACTAGAACTCAACTTCCTTCACTTAGAGCCCTCCAGTCAGAGCTTCTCGCTCTTGCCATGGAAACAGGCCTCTATCCATAGCACCTCAATGAAGGCAGTGTGGGGCAGATTGTGGGGCCCTTGGGAAATGACAGGACCCCTGGAGCTGGAGCTCTGAAAGCTGGGGGGTGGCCTGGTGCTGATGCAAATTGATGTCAACTGTAGATGTGAGCCCACCAAGGGACGGCTGGGATTTGTTTGTTCTCTAGAGCAGTGGGACCCAACCCTGGCTTCACATAGACTCACCTGAGGGAGATTAGAGAAAACACTTGCTACCCCCCCAACCCTGAGACCCAAACATAACAGGACCTGGTGCTGTAATCATGATACGATTCCTTCTCTGTCAGTCTCCTCCTCCTCCTTTTTTAAGACTTTATTTATTTGAGAGAGTGAGCGAGACAGAGAGAGCATGAACGGGGGGGGGGGGGGGGGGGGGGGGGAGAAGCAGGCCCCCCTGCTAAGCAGGGAGCCCAACGTGGGGCTCGATCCCAGGACCCTGAGATCATGACCTGAACTGAAGGCAGACACTTCACCGATTCCATCTGTCAGTCTCTGCTTCCTTATTGGTCAGGTGACCCTGACGAGACCGGCCCTGTCTACCTCAGAAATGCTGTGAGGGTCAAATGAATGAACAGCTTTGTGGAGCAATTTTCAAGTGTTATGAAAATGTTAGTTATGTTTCAGTTTCTTCATCATGCTGCCTTGGAACCAAAGGGTCCTTTTTGTAACAGGGACCATGAACTATTTGGTGACCATGAAACGCAATGAAGCTGTGTGGCCCCTTTGGGGCAGAGCCTCATGACTCTGGATTCAGGGGCCTACCGTGCAATGATAAAGAGCCGGGCCTCCCGGTCATGGTCTCATTGGTAATTTGGAAATACCATGGTGTTTTCTTGGGCCAGTGTGCATACAAACCTGGGTGCGATTTGAGAAAGAAACAGGGCTGCCTGGGTGGCTCAGTCGGTTAAGCGTCTGCCTTTGGCGCCAGTCCCGATCTCAGGGTCCCGGGATCGAGCCCTGTGTCGGGCTCTCTCCTCCCCGCTTGTGCTCTCTGTCACTATCTCTGTCTTTCTCAAGTAAATAAAATCTAAGAAAAAAATAAAAATAAATACAAGCCGACTTAAAGGAAATTTGGGACAAAAGGTTCTATTTGTAAAGAACATAAGAACTTTACCAGTAAAAGAGCGAGTGCTAGGGCCCACATGCATGTGTGTAGCCCTAGCCCCTGACCTTTGAGAGGGGTCAGTATGGACTAAAGAAAGATCCAGGTTCTAGTCCTGGTTCTACCCTTAGTGACCTGTGTGACCGAAACCAGCCCGTTCACAACTCTGTAGGCCTCGGGTGTTATTGGAGTCATTCTGAAGCCTTTTTTCCAGTCCTAAAATGCTATCGCTTGAAGCACAATTTCACATGGTCATCCTATATGTGATGTTAGAGTTTTGTTGTAGCTACTTTTAAGACATTGCTAGTCAAACCACTGACTGATTTGACCCGAGTCCTTTGTCAGGAAATTAGCCCCCTCTTAGGTCATTATTTCTGTGGGAAAATATGAGCTGCTCTTCAACTACTGTATTGGATATACCATCTATTAGCTTTGCAGCCAGTCAGTCAGCAAACATCCGTGGTTGGGCAGCCCATGCTGTGTGAGTGGTTCCTGGAAGCTAGAATCTTCTTTATGGCTTATTAGCCAACTTAACCCTGAGATGACTTCAACAACGTTCCGAGCCCACCAGCAGGTGAGGGGGAGAGGAGCACTTTCAGTTCCTCTCTTCCCTCAGGTGTTGATACCACTGCTGGACGTTGGAGAACCAGCGCGCTGGGGTTGTCTCTGCTCTTCAGGATCAGACAGGAGACGTGACTCAGGCAACCCCATCCCTCAAAGTCCCGTGTGCTGGGTGAGATTGGAAATGTGGTGACTGAGAACATGGAAGTTCTCCACCCAGTCCCAACCAAGGCTACCGCAACGTCACCGTAGGGCGTTGTGACTCTCTACAAGTTACTCAGCAAACTCACCACAAATTGCTTAATTCTGGACCAACTTCCCCAAACTGCCCAGCTACCCACAGCACTTCCCTTTTCTTGGTGAAAGGAATATTTATTTTTTGTAATCTCTACATCCAATGTGGGACTCGAACTCACAACCCCGAGATCAAGAGTTACATGCTCTTCTCAGCCAGTCAGGTGCCCCTTCTTCAGACCTTTCAAACATCCTCCAGCTTATCACGATCTTTCTTTAAAATGCGACACTCTAAAATGGAGCGTAAACTCCATCCAAGTAATTCTAAAATAAACCTGGCTTCCCAGACAGTAATGAAAGTGCATTTTAAACATTTATATTTACTTTTGTTAAAGGAGGAGGATCAGATGTATTTTATTTGACAGGTTTTTGGCTCCATTGGTAACTCAAATATTTAGACCTGCGGCTTGTGTGTACCTGTGGTCTCAGGCCCCCGAGTGTCAGGGGCGGGGGTGCTGAGGAGAGTGTGGCCCCCTCAGAAACCATGGCGTACTCCTGGCACCAAAATCAGTAGGTTCAAGCTCAGTTTCCTCCGAACAAATCGCCCCACGGTGTAACTTTTGTGAGGCATGTCTTTTGCAAAGAACAAAGCCGCCCAGGTTAGCTTCTCTGGGGGCCTTTTCTCCTCCCATTCCTACCTGGATTCCTACACTTGGATCTTTTCTCTGCCCTACAGCCTCTTCTCATTTGTGAATTTGGTCTCCTCACTGCAGCTCTGCACTCCCCCCCAACTTGGTATGTGCTCAGCATCCTCCCAGGCTGCCATCTGCCTGACGTGCTCCATATTTCTCAATGTACAACTTCAGGGACGAAATTCTAATCAGATCTCCTTGCCCCTTTTTGGGAAAACCTGTTCGTCCCGGGCCAATTCATAGGCCAATTTTCTGGTCCAATTAGTACATTTGGTGGGATGTTGATGGATAGGCTGTAGTTAGGGATGCACTCCTATCCAATCAGCTATCGCTGGAGAGGGTCAGGCTCATCAGCAGGGCTGGGGGAGGGGCACAGCGGATGCCATGACAGTTCAGTATGGTAGTTGTGGTGAGTTGTGGCCGTCTTCCTCTCATATTTTCTACATATCCTTCAAGAAAAGAGTTCCTCTCCTAGTCACCATGATACACCTCCGTAGCGTATCTCCATTGGTGGAGGATTGACCACCAGTATGCATTTCTCCGTCCTGTGGCAGAGGTAAGGATAATTAAATCTGCACTCACCAGTGTGGTTCTCCTCATTTTTCTGAGGTATATGGAGTATACCTCATGGCATGTGCCATGCAGGTCACCGAGCCTGTTCCCTCAGCAGATGCATGCTTGGAGACCAGCACCAGAAGCTTCGTGTCTTCCCCGGGGAAGCCCTGCTCCTTCATGATACCATTCCTGGGAGGAGCTTTTTGTCTTTCTGTTGTGTATCCTGTCCTACCCACTCCCAAGCCTGCTTATCTACCAGGTAGAGGTAGTAAGCAAGGTCACTCACTCTCATCTCTCTGATTCGCTCTCACATCCTCTCAAGGACTCACAACACCCCATCTTTTTGGTTGGGTCACGACACGGTAACAAGTCACACCTGGGCCGCATACCCCCACACGCGCTGCATGTTCTCTTCCTGTCCTACCAGTGCTGTCTTAAAAAGACCTAAGCCCAGCTCTCTAGTCAAAGATGATGCCATTGATAACTGCAAATAGGAGACAGTCCCTTGAATTGGCTGACCCTGAGGCCATTAAAATGTCGTTGTTCTTGAGAAAAACTTTTTAAAGGTCACAGCTGTCCCACCTGCAAATGACCAAGTCTGAACCTACATCTCTGCCTGAGGCACCTTTTCTTGCTACACAGATGAGAATACCTGTGAGGTCACTGACCTAAGGATGGCTTCTAAGGGTGGGGGGAACGAGGTTGTCCCCAGAATCCCTATTTGGAATGCATTTACAAGTGGTGGTCCCGGGTCCCTGCAATCCAAGCGTGACATGAGGGAAGCAGTGAAAGCACAACGGGTTTTTGGGGCCCGGCATGGACCACGGTCTCTCTTTTAGCTCCAAAGGACAAACTTAACCTTCTGGAACACAGCTTACTCCTAATTTGGGGGCTATCTCCAGTGCGTCCGTTATATCTATCAAACCTGTTTGTACAATAGAAACCTATTGTTGATAAAACATCAGCTATTACCTAAAGCAAACTCTTACCTCTCAAAACCACTATGTTCTCCCTGAGAAAAAAAATTTATTTTGCTCCTGCTTCTGATGTGCCCGTGGTTTGGTACTATTCCAGCAACCCTAAACTCGGAGATGTTGACATTCGCTAAGAACACCATTTATAGAGAACCGGCCACTTCACCTGAAGTTTCCCCCTATTCGCTCAATCGGCTGCAACGTTAAAGAGCAGGCCTTATCTCGGTCAGAGCTTTATATCAATTCGAGAAGTATTCACGGGTTTCCCAGGGGCCTGGCTTAGCATCAAGGGAACTGGTTACTGAGAACGCAGTGTGTCCCATGGGATAAATTTATGGGGCACAGAAAAAGCCCACCGCAAAAGTGCTTCAGGTCACCACTGGTTATGAAGAGGCAGGCAAACTCATCCTGCCCTGAGCCGACTGTGGGGACTTCTCTCTCTAGGAACGCACACATGGGACAGGCCTGCCTTCCAGGCCTCTCGCACGAGGTGTGTGAGTGTGGAGTGGTCTGCGGTGGTTCCGAACTTATCCCCACACAGGCTTTTCTGCACCATCCAACTAGCGTTTCCTGAGTGCCTGTGGTGGAGGAGACACAGGTCTTAACAGACACCTTTACCTTTTCCACAGGCAGTTCAACTGTTTTCCTTAGTCAAGTAACTCAGGACCCACAGTTCCTCCAGCTAAGGCACCATCGAAGGAGCTGCAAGTTGAATGACACTCTTGCCCACGCCCATCACACAACCCTGATTTTCTCTTGAACACTCTAAAGTCTCCTTTCCCTGCCCATCCAACCAGAAGAAACAGCTACCAGTAAACAGAGTACACCGAGTAACAATATACAGTCACGTGGTTTTTTCACATCTGTTAACTTATTTAAGAGCAAGGGGTTGGGGAGGCCGAGTCGCGTTCCCGTTGTGACTGTCACAGTAAGTAAATGTGACCTTGGGAACGTCACTTGAACTCTCGGGGTCTCCGTTTTCCTCATCTCTAAAATGGGATTAATCATAGACATTACCTCCCTGGGTACAGGTGTAAGAATACACTGAGCTAATATTGGCAAATTTCTCAGCACAGGGTGCACATACTCAATAAATGGTAGATTATTATTCTTTAATAATTACCTCAAGCTCTGTAAGTTTGCCAGGCAGTTATAATTATCCCTGTTGGAGAGAGGAGGTTAATTGATCCAAGGTTAAACAATTCATTAGTGGCCTTCCAGGGCTTTTGACTGCAGACCCCAGAACCCCCACCGCACCCCTTTACCCCCAGTCAGCGTTGTAGACTTTTATAGAATGGGCTGCACTGTCCAGCACAAGAAGAGCATTCTCCTTGGTGAAGGCCAGTGCTACAGGATGGGAGAGACCGTGGGTGATGATGGGCTTCAGAGCCGGAAATTCCTCAGGTTTTCCTAGGCATAGGACAGCCTGACTAGAAGTATCTGCAACAATCACATTGCCCTGGTGATCAAAGGTCACAGCTGAGGCAGTTATCCTGGAAGGAAAAAAGAGGCTCAGCCCAAAGCTATCCACCTGGCCGATCAGCTGCATGCTTGGGCTGAACACCTTCACCGTGGTGCTGCCGGCCCCAGTCCCCAGCCCCAGAGGGTGCTCTAGGACCGCAATGGCCCCCGTGAGCCAAGACACGGCCACCCCTCGGGGACTGCACAGATGAACTTGCAACCTTTCCGTCCTCTGGAGGACCCCTTCGGGAAAGTCGACTTCCAGCAGGTGCAGCGACCCTGCCTCCGCATCAGTTACCACGACCCCATTCTGCGGGGTGGTCTCCACGCCCCAAGGTAAGGAGAACTGGCCTCCAATGACAAGCTTGATCTGGCCAAAAAAATCAAACACTTTGATGGAACGGTCGCCGGCGTCGGTGACAACCACATGGCAGTCGTTGGTGACGGTGACATCGAGTGGGTACCTAATGTCCTGAGCAGCCTCCCCCTTCTCTCCAAACTGATGAGCACAGCCTCCCCCGGAGTCAAAGATCTTGACCCGCCTCCTGCCGTCGTGCACCACCACGACCCGCCCCGTCTTGGGACACAGCGCCAGCCCCGTGGGGTTGACCAGGGTCCCCCAGCCTCCGAAAGCTTGGTGGCAGGTGAGGGCCCCGGGGGCGCAGGGGGCGGCGCGGGGGGCGGCGGGGGCTGGGCGCAGCGCCGAGCCCAGGAGCTCCAGGAGGTGAAGCACCGGCAGGCAGTCGCTGGTGTCGCAGCCCCGGCAGGCTCGGCGGCAGAAGGGGCACTCGAGGGCCAGCGTCCGCGGGTGCGCCAGGGCGGCCACGCAGGCCAGGCACACCACGTGGCCGCAGGGCAGGTTGCGCGGGCGCCGCTGCTGGCGGTGGCCGAACCTCTCAAAGCACACCTTGCACTCGAGCAGGCTGATCTCGGCCTCGCGCACGAGCTCCTGCAGCGCCGGCCCGCTCCCCGACGCCTCGGCCCCCATCGCGCGGCTGCCGGCGTCCCCGCTGCGCCGCGGGTCCGCGGGCCGGACGCGTCCGGGCGCCGCGCTCGGTCACGGTCACGGGGCGGGGCGCTGCTCCTGACGTCGCGGGGCCCGCGCGCAGCCGCTGGGCGGCGCGGCCTGCTGTCCCCTGGTGGGCGCGCGCGGCACTGACTCCGGAGGGCCTGGGGGTGGACCCTTGCTCACAGGCTGTATCCACAGCGCGCGGGCAGACCCGTGACCTTCGCGACAGCCATGGGTGGGTCACCTCACTTGACGCGCGAGGAAGCACAGCTATTGAAGAAGCACGAGCAGGTTGCCCCCGATTACCCAGGCTGTAAGTGGCAAAGCAAGAACTAGAACAGTTTTCCACCTGGTACCCCGCAGTTTCCAATCCGCGGCGCTGGGTGGCGGGCGCTGGGTGCCAGGCGCTGGGCGCTGGGTGCCGGGCGCCGGGTGCCAGGCGCTGGGGGCTAGGGCGCGCTGGGCACCAAGCGTGGTCTCACAGCTCACGACGCTTATGATCTCACTGGGAAACGCAGACCAGTGAGGGAAGTTAAAAACCGAGGGGGTCAGGCAGGTGTGCCTATTGTCTTCCATCACACCTGCAGTAAAGGAGCCGCTTAGTGAATTCTTGTAAAAATGAATTCGTGTATGAACCAAGCAATGATACAGGACACTAGAAGAAACCCTCTAGGTGAATGAGTGTCAGATGGCGGAGCGATGGCTGGGAATGTCTTCCAGAGGAATATGAAATAAGAAAGCTGGTGACCATAATTGCTAGGGGACTTAATCCGTGCCTGCCTTCTTTTAAGTGGTTGACATAGATTAGCTTATTTAAAGCTCAGGACAATCCTCTAAGGGTTTATTATTTTCCTCACCCCTTTTCTGCAGTAGAGAGGTTAAGAGTTCACAGAGGCTAAGTATCTTGCCCAGGGTCACCTGGCTGGGAAGTGACTGGGCTGGGATTTGAAGCCAGGCTGTTTGCAGAGCCCACCCTCTTAACTGTCCCAGAGGTTCTCAAACTTGGTAAACTTGGCACATGGTGAATACCTGGGTTTCATCTGGAGGTTTCATTGGTTCAGAGTGTGGTCTCGGCAGCTGGGATTTGTTAGAGCTCCCCAGGTGATTATAATGGGCAGCCACGTTTGAAAACCACTGCCCCACAACCCCTTCAAATCAGCACCAGGCTCAAGTCTTCCAGCTTCAGTCAAGGCTGAAAACAGAGACAATGTACCATGTGTTTGAAGGTCTGCAAACAGGAGATAACATGAGCTCTCTCAGGAATCCATTGTGATGCTACAATTTCTCATTTTTAGGAGGCTTCCCCATCCCTCCCCATAATGCCTTACATGGACATTGTTTTTATAAGACCACGTACCAGATCACGTCCCTCATTTAAATCATTATATTATGACCTTCATCCTCTTATTTGCTAGACTTCTGAGAAAGTGGGATTTGTATCCCCTTTTAGGCCCCTGAAGGGAGCTTTAATGTAACTAAAATCACATCAAATAGAAATTAGTTCCTGAAGTAATCTTTGAGTCAAGAAAAACATTCAGGGGCGCCTGGGTGGCTCAGTCGGTTACGCATCTGATTCTTGATCTCAGGTTGGGTCTTGATCTCAGGGTCATGAGTTGAAGCCCCCCCATTGGGCTCCATCTGGGAGTGAAGCCTACTTAAGAACAAATACACTCAGGGGCGCCTGGGTGGCTCAGTTGGTTAAGCGTCTGCCTTCAACTCAGGTCATGATTCCAGGATCCTGGGATCGAGTTCCACATCGGGCTCCCTGCTCAGTGGGGAGTCTGCTTCTACCTCTGCCTGCCACTCCCCTTGCTTGTGCGCTCTCTTGCTCTCTCTCTCTCTCCCTCTGATAAATAAATAAAATCTTTTAATAAATAAAAAAAATATATACATTCAGGGGGAGCCTGGCTGGCTCAGTCGGTAGAGCATGCAACTCTTGATCTCAGAGTCCTGAGTTCCAGCCCCATGTTGGGGGTGGAGTGTACTAAAAAAAGCAAAAACAAACCAAAAAAAAAAGGAAGAAATACATTCAGGACACCAAAAATAGAATATTTTTAGAACTAGTGTTGTCTAATAGAAATACAAGAGGGGCACCCAGGTGGCTCAGTCGGTTAAGTGTTCAACTCTTGATTTTGGCTCAGGTCATGATCCCAGGGTCATGAAATCATGAAATCGAGCCCCGAGTCAGGTCCCTGCTAGGCGGGCAGCCTCCTTAAGATTCTCTCTCTCCCTCTGTCCCTCGTGCTTGTTTTCTCTCTCGCGCTTGTTTTCTCTCTCTCGCTCTCTCTGAAAAAAGGAAAGAAATACAAGAGCCACATTTATAATATTAAAATTTCCAGGAACCACCTTTTAAAAAGTAAAAGAGAAATTAGTGAAATTAATTTGACGCGTATTTTACTTAACCCCCAAATACCCCAAATATTATCATTTAGAGATGTAATCACTATAAAAATTATTAACGAAGTCTTACAGCCGTTTTTTAGTCCTAAGTAAAATCTAGGGTGTATTTTACACTCACAGCACATCCTAATTCAGACAGACCCCACCTCAAATGCTCAGTTTCCACATGTGGGCTGGTGGCTACTGCATGGAACAGTACAGATAGACAAAGTCTGTGCTCTAATATATTGCCTTCCCGAGATGCTTTCCAGGCTGATTTCATTGAGCCGGGACTTTCTTCTAACTTGTCTCTGCTCTAACATTGTTTTTAGATATACCCGAAGACCCCAGCTCATTGTTGACTATGGCCAATCTTCAACGGACCGGTCCCTTCAGGGTGACTCAGGCCCCCCTGGGAATCCTACTCGCTTCTTCTTATCCTTTGCTGCCCCCTGCCGGTAACCGGTAGTACTGCACCAAGAGGCGGAGGTGGTCCGCGAGGCAAACCAGGAAAAGCGTCAATAAATCCGAGATATTTGAGAATGTTAGCAGTATTTGCTCTGCCACGTGGTGGTTAGACAGCACAGTGGTTCTGGAAAACATCGGGGCACGCACGCAGACCAAGACTCTAGTGCTAAATTTAAAGTATGGAAATCTAAGTTTGTGGTGTTTGATCAGGGGTTCAGGTTTTCTCGATTACACAAGGCTTCCGAACAAAAACGTGTATGTTTGAGTCTCATCGTTGAGGATCTGCACGTTCTAGCCGGGCGTCCTTAGACATCATTTTCTTCATAGTTTGCTGCCTCTCTGTGGAAAGAAATCAAACTATTCCAGGGTTCCTGTCTACCTATCCCAGCCATTCCCTCCCTCCCCATCTGTCCTTTTCCTGTTTTACCAAAACATAGAGTCCAATTTTCCTTTCTGTACAATCCCAAAATTACTCTTTATCTTCATCCCCTCTTTCTTTTGCTCTTATCTCTGGAAAAGATAAAGTCCTGGGAGAGCAGGAACCACATTTGGTGTTCCGAGACACCATGTCCCCAGCCTAGCACACACCCAAGACACGGGAGAAGCCCAACAAACGTTTTATAGATGGATGATTGGATGAATACTTAAAAGGATACAACTTACAAGCATTCAACCCAGATGTTATGCCTTCTCCTTCATGATTGTCTAGTATTATAGGAAGCATTGTGTAAAAAGTAGCATTTAGGGGCACCTGAGTGGCTCAGTCGTTAAGCGTCTGCCTTCTGCTCAGGTCATGATCTCCGGGTCCTGGGATCGAGCCCCACATCAGGGCCCTTGCTCAGCGGGAAGCCTGCTTCTCCCTCTCCCTCTGCCCCTCCTCTCCACTCTTGCTTGTTCTCTCTCTCACACTGTCTCTCTCAAATAAATAAATACTTTTTTTTTGAAGTAGCATTTATCCAGGAACTGTGCTAAGCATTTGCTTATCTCTAGAGTCAATGCTGATAGGTTTCTCAAATACCGTATCGAGTCTAATCCTCATACATACATACACACGTTGATTAATAAAAGGAATGCCCTGAGTCTGGCTCCAACATTTGGAGCTTCCTATGATGATCTCCGTGGATTTCCTCTATGCTTCCCTCCAACATGCCTCACTTAGAATGTTCTGGAATAGCCTCCCCGTGCCTTCCTGCTTCTGCCTAGAACAAGCGCTGAGGGGTGTGGGGGCAAAAAGATTTGAAGAACAGGACTTGCGGTCAGAGGCTGACCTGTGTGCAAAGTACCACCTGGCAGGGGAGGGGAAACTGAGACCCAGCTCAGGGGGTTACAGCAAAGGTGAGGCTGAGGAATCTGAGGGGGGAGTTATTTGCTCAGGCACGCGGACCCCTGGTTTTGCAAGTGTGGCAAGATATGCCACTTTCCTGCAGTTTCGAAGGAATCCCAGAATGATTCCAATGACGCCATTACATCCCAGTCTGTCTCTGACAGTGACTTTAAAGAAAGGAAGAGGGGAAAGCCCATAGAAAAGAAGCATCTCAATCAGGGAGGAGATGCACAACCTTTTAAAAGGGGAGCAAAGACAGCAGGAGCTTCAGGACGGGCTCGTGAGCCCCCAAGAGTGAGAATGCCCTTTGCCAACCCGAATCCCTCTTGCGCTGGTCAGGTGTGTTTCGGGCCAGCCTGTGAGTCCTTGGACCCTGCCCTGGTGATGTCTGCAGCTTTGCTCTCCCCCGGGCCGTCTTGTCTTCCAGCACCCGATCTGACCAGCTCTCTTTGTCACTCATGCTGTGTGTGTGTGTGTGTGTGTGTGTGGTTTCTCAGGGTTGAGGGATTTGGTGGAGAGCGGAATGGTGTCTTCAATGTCTTGAGCACCTGCAGAGTAATGAGCTGGGGATGTATGGCTGGTGACGGGAATCTGGACATTTTAATGTTTCTCAATTTGAAAAACGTGTTTCAGGGTGCCATCCTTGATTGTCTTCTCTTCTCTCCCCACCTGCTCTCCCTGAGCAGTGTCCTCCTCCCTCATGGTGTGAGGGGCCTGCATGCACCCCTAATGCAGGCTACAACACAGTGGAGTAACGTTCCACGTGCAGTCTCTGCCCCGAGAGCCTACGCTTCCTGGGAACAGGACTGCCTGTAATTATCCGTCCATCTTCCTCCAGGACTTTCAAGAATACTTGTATTTGCTGAATGGGTCTAATCACAGGGGAAAGATTAGATAATCATGGTACAGCCATATGGTAGGACATGATGCAGCTATTAAAAAATCTTGTTTTTAAAGAATCCTTAGTGACATGAGGGAAGGGCTGATGAAACACCAAAGAAAGACAGAAAAGATACAATACTGTCTGTGATTGATCTCAGCTTTGCAGAAACATACACGTGTCTGCAACATGCGAGCGTGGGAGCAAACAGGAAAACGCAACACAGAATTAGTAGTCATTCTCTCTAGTGATAGGATTTGGCCACTTGTGTGTTTCTTCTTTAGACTTTCCTGTGCTTCCCGAGTTTGTTTGTAGTGAGAAAGTATTATTTTATGGTTATTTCAATATAAATGTTACTATTTCATGGTCTATTTTATTGCTAAATACTTCCCTTGATTATCTTCCTTCTAGCTCCTAGAGTTAACACCAATATTGAAACAAATTTCTGTTAAGACCCAGTGGCTAGGGATCACGGATTTTTAGAGATATCTTTTCAGTTCACGCATTAAAGCGACACACAATGAACAAAACTGGGATGTGATTCTTTGTCGCAACCCAGCAGAGTGACTTTAAGCTTTAAGGCACGTATATGGAATTCTATCCTGTCCCCATCAACTTAGCCACTCTGGCGAATTTGTAATGTAATGCTTGGTAAGAAAAAAAGCACATCAGATAAGAAGTGAGGAAAGTCAGAGCTGTCAGGATGAAAGACCATTTTTATTTTTTAGAAGAGGTCAGAAGACTTTTTTTTTTTTTAAAAACCTTCAAAGAAAGTGTGCCATATACATATATATACATGTTAGCATGAACACTTCTAAATTGCTCTTCCTTATTCACAGAAACAATGACAGGTATGCACTATAGTGGAGAATGGGAAAACTTTATTTGGACTACTTCTTCTGTGGGTCATGTTTTTATTTGTCCCTTCGTTCTTTTGCCCAGAAACCCCCTTTTTGTGACAGTATCGCTCACATCTTTCAGGCAACCTTCTTTGGTCCCCACACCATTAACCCTTTAGAGAACCCAATCTCCAGCTTGCCACAGGTAGGTAATAAAGCTTTGAAAAGCTTTGCATTTTTCTTTCCACATCCATCTAAGTAGACTATTACACACTTTTCTTGTTTTGTCCTGCCCGCCATGAAAACACTGAGTGCACCTGCTGGTGCATTCATGTCTGCAACTTAGGGAGGGCAGGGCATTTCATAAATCACTGTTTGCAGGGCACAGAGGGTCAGCAGATCTATTATTTAAAATACAAGCATTTTTAGAAAATGCTAAAAACAATTCAATTACTCTAAAATAATCTATATACAGTGTATCTCCCATCCTGAGACTTTTTAAACAGTCCATATTCTCCCAAAGACGGCACATAATATGTAAAAAATCAATTACAGAGCGCCTGGGTGGCTCAAGTTGGTTGAGTGCCTGACTCCTGATTTCAGCTCAGGTTATGATCTCAGGGTCATGGGATGGAGCCCTGCGTGGGGGTCCAGACTCAGTGGGGAGTTTGATTCTCTCGCTCTCCTTCTGCCCCTACCCCCTGCACTTTCAAATAAATGAATCTCTAAAAAAAAATCAACTACATATGAATATCTCAATTTTATTTAAGATTCTCTGGGTGCAAGTTGTAGAAACCAACTCTAGCCAGAGGAAAAGAGGTCTATATCATAGGGACATGGGGGGATCTCCCCATTACAGCTGGGTTTCAGGAGGGGGAGGAAATAGAAACCCAGAACACCCCGGACCCCTCTCCAGCTCCCATTTCCACTCCTCTTTCTGCACATCAGCATGTTCTAGTTCTCAGATCTGTATGCTGGGGTACGGCTGCCGCACAGTCCCTGGGGTCACATTTCAGGTGTGTCCACTCTCAGGGGCTACCTTGCTTTTCCCACCACAATCCTAACAATCCCCGAAGAGAATCGGATTGGCCCAACTCAGGTCAGTCATCCATCCTTGGTTCATTCAACTGGCTACAGAGGTGGAATCAGGTAGTCATGGCTTCTAGAAGCCCACCCTCTGGATGGGGGCAGGTCGCAGAGAAGCAAGGACCTTGTGAGATGGGAGACTCCAAGTTAATCACCTTGTAAGTATTAGAATAAGGCCAGTGCCCGAGAAGGCACTTCCTGCGTGGGGCAGAAGAGGGGGGAGGTCAAGAACTCTGAAGCCTAAGGAAGTTTTCACAGTATTCTGCTTATGACATATTTCTGGGGAGTGTCTGTAGATTTCATCAATATTGAAGGGGTTTATAAACTTCCCCATTACCAACAGCACACACACACACATACACTCTCTCACACACACACCATCAAGCAACTGCTTTTTTATAATACACACCATCCTATTAACATGAGCTCAACAATCCAAATCATTTAGGTATGAGGTTGTATGGTTAGAGAGAGATGTCTGAGTTAACCAAGTGTGAGGCTAATGAAAAACAGAGAAGCTGTGAATCATAATGAACAGTCATGAATCGAGCCCTAAGTACATTGTACTTCATAAGATGTTATCACTTAAACAAGATTAAACTAAGAAAAAAAAAACCCAAACAAACAAACAAACAAAATCCTGCTAAACTTAGAGAAAGACCTTTGTAAAAATTTTTATTTTTTACAGTTTGGGAAAAAATGTCCTTTCCCATATAGGTTGGTTTATTAATACATTTTAAAATATGCTTCTTGATTCTGTTAACCATAAAATTATATAAGGAGAAAAAAATGTGAAAAGGGCTGCTAGGATTGAGGATAAGATGAGGGTTTGCAGCAAAGCTAATATTTCATATAATTTCTTGGTCTTTTACCTTGAACACTAGTAAAGTGTTACATGACCTCAGTGATTCTAAATTTCATAAGGAGTGTCCATTTCTCTGCCTATTCTGTTTCCTTAAGTTACATGCATTGCGGGGCGCCTGGGTAGCTCAGTTGTTAAGCATCTGCCTTCGGCTCAGGTCATGATCCAAGGGTCCTGGGATTGAGCCCCACATTGGGCTCCCTGCTCCGTGGGAAGCCTGCTTCTCCTTCTCCCACTCCCCCTGCTTGTGTTCCCTCTCTCGCTATGTCTCTCTCTGTCAAATAAATAAACAAAATCTTAAAAAAAAAAAAAAA